>NW_022204330.1:0-32063 GCF_007655135.1 Punica granatum | reverse complement strand
AATAGTTACATAATTTTTAGTTGCGTATTTGTTTTATTTATTATATAATCTTAATGAGAGTTACATAATCCTTTAGTTCTGTGGATAGATGTGATTCGACTAATTTATGTCAACATTTATTTATTTTGCCTGATTGTGAATGTGATTTTTTTTAATTTTAGTAATTTATTTCGTTTATTGTGCTTGAAGAGAAATTTTTTTTTTACAGATTCCAACAAAATAATCAGAATTGTAGTATAATTTAGGTTCCGGTAGATTCCGATTCTAGGTTTCAACATGATAGGGTCCGGTTCTAAAATCTTATAACCTATCTCCTACAGGATATGATCCATGTATCGTAAAGAAAAAGAGTATTCGGACTCACACACCTCTATGAAAATTATAGTTATAATGGTAGGAGACGTCAATTTTTTCTTCGTTTCTCTCAATGAGCGTGACGTTGTAGCGGGCGTCGGTAAACACTGTATGTTAAGTTTGCAAGTGGGAATCAACAACAGTACGTAGACAGAGGAAGGAAAGGCTTCCGAATTACTCCTTCTCGTTGTTCATACATGACGAGAGTGTGCTGTTGCAGAAATATTGTCCACTTTGAGATTGATTTTACGATTTTATATTCTTAAAAGGTACCTCTTTGAAAGAAAGGGATCACTCGTATTGCTTTGCCAAGATCTTCGTCGCTCTCCGTTGTGGGATTTTGATACTTCATCAATATATTCTATCCATCCGTATTCTACTGGTATATTTAATGCATTTGACAGCCACAGCCTTCGGTTGCAGCTGTGATTTTAATCGAACCGTGACCAATGAATCTTTCCCTGAAAGCATCTAAAGATTAGTTGCTACCTATGCATGTGCCCTTTCGTTGAGAGGTTGTTCTGTTCAGATGATGTTTGCAGATTATAGTAAATTGATCATTATTCACCGGCATTCTGCGCTAATGGAGGAGTTTAATTAGTTTGGTGGGCTTAATATTACATGATCTTGTTCCTTCTAAGACACTGATTAATCACCGATTCAACATGTATTATTGAAGTTAAGCTAATGACTAATGATGCTTTCCTCCTCGTTGAAGCTACTTAAACAAGTTACTGATGTTGATGTCTAAAGACAAAACATTGAATCATCCCAACATCATTAATGACTCATGAAATCAATAATAGACGAATTATTATTGATGATCTGACCCCAATTTTTCAAGTGGTAAATTTTGGTTTGGCTTGCTGTACAAATGACACGAAACCTATGTGGATCTCTGTGGCTTTCCAAAACAATTAATGAATTGATTGATTGAGTGGACCTCGGTGAATCTACTGTTGTCTTCTTTTTAATTAATGCCTTAATTAACTGTTAATTACCAACTAGATAGCTGGGGGAGGAATTGATCAGTATATACATGGGAAATTGACTCTACTACCTCTTTAATGGCCGGTTCCTGGTCTACTGTAACCATTTCTATACTGCGAGTTCTGTTCCGCCATAAAAAGTTAATCCTATGGTTATAATGTAATTAACACAACTATAAACTTCACTCGAATCCTCTGATCCTGAATTACACAGAGCTCTAGCATGACAATGGTACTAAATTTGCCATTTTAATTGCACTCGTATCTGTTCTAACCACTGATCAAGACTCAAGTGCGCGATGTCCCTCATTTCTTCCTATAGCTCCCTTGTTTTCGCCTATTGGCGCCTTTTCGAAGATGGGACAGCCAACCTAGAGTATGCATGACTTATTGGCTCAAGTCGCGTTCTAGAGTGATGATGACCTATCGCACGAACGAGAGCATTTTTTCCTTCTGGTACAAAAACCTTTCTAGAGTAACTCACACAATTATATAAATAAGCCCCTAAACCTATCGCTAGTTGTACTGTTTCTATTGAGAAAGGCAAAGAATGGATGATTAGGTGAAGTTGGGATGGCAGCAGAGGAGAGTTTAACGTACTTAGTAAAATCGGTTTGGAGATCTAGATCGTTGACTGATAACACTGAGAAAGTTAGCTGGTCTTTGAGTTATTCATGCGCCATAGGATCGAGCAAGGTCAGTATACGTCCCGATCGATATGCAGGTTGCCCCGGGTCAAGAAAGGTGGAAAATGGTGTAAAGGATGGACAGATTGACATGAAATCACCAATTAATAAGTTGGAGTCCCAAACCAAAGAAACTGACCTACCTCTTATTAAAGATATGAATCCTTCTTCTACTAAATTCCATATAAATGGGTGAAGTCATTATTAGGAAGAACACATCAGCATCACTCAACTTCCCATGTAAATTATTATTATAAATGAACACCAACCCCTATAGGTAGTGTGAGCAACAATTCACCATCCAATAAAACAGTAAAACCCTCTTGTATTTTGTTCCCTGATAGAGAGTATATATCAAGCCATGGAGTTGGAACGAAACGGGGTCGATCTGTCTGAATTCTTTCACATGGAGTACAGTGCAGACTCGGAGACGGACTCCGCCACCGACGACCTCTCCAAGTTACCGGAGCCCTACTATGGGCTTGGCGATGATGATGCTGAGTCTTGCATCTGCAGTCCGCCGAGCGATCACTGCCTAGATTGGGAAGGTGAGGAACAAGAGGGACCCGGTGATTGCACGGGAGATGATGCTTGTAGCATGATATCAAATGGGATCGGGTGCAAGGGCTGCCGACCAGAAGTGGCGATTCTAGGGTTTATGTCTGAGGATGAAGATGGTGGGACAGATGGGGAGGAGGGAATGATGTGGGACTTGAGAAGAGAGGAGGTGGATGCTATGGAGGATAGGCTCTTCTGGGAGACTTGCATGGCTGTTGGTTACCCCATGAATTAGATTAATTGATCAATTAGAACACCATCTTCATCTTCTTCTTCTATTCTTATGTTTTCATAGTTTTGATTTATTATCCATAGTCCTAAATGTATGTGTATCTACATGGTAGGAGATCGATCAATAGATAATTGAAGGGTCGAATGATGACTTGGTATATTTTGTATGGTAAGAATCTCCTTCAAAGTACAGATGTTAGAGGTATGTTATGCTATATACGTTACAAGTTTCTTTCAGTAATACGAATAGATTATTGGTTGTACAGATCTTTGATTTTCGTTAGTTTAATGTCGTTGTTTCGTTATCATGGTGTCACATGTCTCGACTGTAACTTAATGTTTCGGCATTAAGTTTAACTGTTCATGTAATATGACTGAACATAGTCGACAGTGAGCAATATAAGAGAAGGCCCATAATTAATTTTCCTTTGATCTGATCGTGTGGAGCCTACTTGGGCAGGACCTTACCATCCTGCCCGAGCTTGGCCCATCTTATGATTTATCCATACTTTATATAAGAGCATAGAGATTGCCCGACTATACGCGAGATGACATATCCCGACTCGCCCGAAGAGTTGGAAAGAAGTTGGGATTGACTTGCATGACTCGAGCATGATATATGCATCGGTGCCAGCGCATGAATCGGCCCAAAATGGACTGAACTACATACTATTCTATAAGTAAGATTTAGTAATAGCAGGGAAATACTGATTTATACAGAATTCGGGGAGGAGTACATGAACTGCCATACCCGTCGAGTACCCGAATGGCCATATCAGCACGAGTAATTAATTAAGTCCATAATAGCAAGTTCGTGATCAGAAACAAACTGTTCAGTTCTTTTCTTTCACTCCAAATTAATTAGAACTCTCTCCGAGTTACGCATCTTGGAACATTCACCATTAATCAATGTGGGAGTTCTTTGTTGTTTCCAGGCAATCGGGGAGCTGCTTGGAGCCGGAGAAGTCACCAGAGATACATGCTTAGATCTTACATGATATTATTACAAGATCGCATGTGTCCAACGGATGGGCTACTGCAGAGGTGAATTATATTGCCGATCAATATGCTAAAAGATCGATCATATGTATTGCTGATCAATTCGGCTCGTCTTCACCTCTCCATGAGAGTGTGGCGGTCACTATGATTATCGAGATTCTATGTGCATTTTGATCTCGTTCAGGAAACTGGCACCGCGCTAATGAAGATTGAATTGTAAATTGACATATTTCCTCTACTTCAAGTAAACACTTAAGGAAATAAGTAAAACAATTCACCCCAAAAAAATAAGTAAATACGGGAAAGTGGGCTTAGAGTAGTGACACAAATTACGATTGCTAACGCATAACAAAGAGGTCATAGCTAGATTCTGGTGCCCATTTATCTCTCTTTTCTCATTCTTGTGCTATATTTATGGACCACTTTTATAAATTAAAACGGAAAAAGAAAACATCAGACAACCCTGCTGAATTGAAGAATTGGTCGGGATCCGTTAGGTTTCCGGATACCATGGCACACGCAAAAAAAAAAAAAACATATATGTCTATAGGGGGATGCCACTTTTAGTCCCTATATTTTGGCACGTGTTCGAATACTATCCCTCCACAGATTTTCATTTTATTTTTGACCTTATACTCTATATTTAAGTCTCCGATTGATCTCTAATTTTTTTTGGATAAGTAATTTATTGCTAATTAGTTCAAATATTATTTTTCTAATTACCATGATTCACCAACTCAAATAGCTAGAAATCTCATAAACTAAATCCGCCCAAATCAAGTCGAACCTGTTAGATTTAAAACTAGAGAAACGATCAAATAATTTCTGATCTCTATCTCCCTCAATTTCATTTCTAGATTTTTTCCCCATTTGTTTTAAGGAAAATCCAAGCATTTCCCCAGTAAAATTAATAAATAAAATCTCAGGAAAAAAAAAAGAATTTCTATTATGATGTGTAAGTTTGAAGATATGGTGCACGGTTACGACCAGCGCATTCCTCCTACTTCAAAGCAATAATGTAATTGAAAAAATGCTATCTTCACAATTACTAAAAATATGAAAATCCAGCAGAGTGCGCAGTTCATGCATCCACACTAGCTAACTTTTATTAGCACATGTGGCCAAGATCATGGACATACATATATAGCTGATTTGGGAATTATGAGGGAGAAGCCTTTCATGATCTTACGCTCGCATTTATTTTTAAATAATTAAGGCTATATTTGGCAATGCAATCCAGTTTGTGATAAATTAGGATCCAGAGATTCTTTTTTTGCGTTTGATGGTAGTAGAATAAGAATAAGGTTAGATACGATAATATAGCAACTAATCCCGAATTAGCTAGGAGATAGATTTAAGATGGATTACGATAATATTTTTTCATGTAATAATAAAAATTGCTCACTACAAACAAAGCTGTCTCATGTTGAGACGGAAACTTGAGACCGGAAAACTTCCATCATCAACTTGGGACGGAATTTTCTTGGGAACGGACGGAATTTTCATCTCATCCACCTCTAAAATATAATAAAAGAAATATAGGTGGAAGGAAATGAGAAGGAATTTTCCCTCTCTCCAAACAAGAGATGGAAAATTCCACCCCCAAATTCCTTCTCTTACATTTAGATGGAATTCGGGATGGAAAGTTCCGTTCCTCACTGCTCAAGAGATGGAATTTTCCCCCCCAATTTCCGAGTCTTTTTCTGAGATGGAAAATGAGGTCGAATAAGAAAGGGGGAATTAAAAATTTAATAATTTGTATATCTGAAGACGTGCTTATTAATGCTATTAAATATTTCAAGGAAAATCGTGTAATTATTCTTAATAAAATATATTTAAGAATGAGTTTTGGGTAATAATACTTTGTCGGTGGCTGTCTGTAAGGTTTTCGACAAAACCCAATTTCTAGGAGAGGCATACATCTTAAGCTTGGAATTAAAAGGAAACATTAATAAAAAATGATGTAACGTACTGAATCAAGCTTTTGTCTGAAAAATAGCTCCTAAGTTTGATACTCATTGGACACTATCATGCCTCTTTATTTTTTATTTTTCAGTTACAATAGAGACTCATAGGTCTAATGCAAAGAAACTATGCCCCTTATTAGTTATTATTACTTCTATTTCATTGTACTAAACCCATAGTCTCCCCTATAAAAGAAACATTAATTAGTTTTAAATTTCTTATATTAACATCCAGATTCTGAAATTTTTTAATAACCTTTCGCAGTTCTATTTGTACGCAGACAGCAAATTAACATAGTCATAACATGGAATAAGAAATCAATAATATGGATCTATGATTTGGGTGCAAACCAGTAAAAGCTCATGTTTCTAAATGCGTGCATGCATGAAACCCTAGTTTAAAAAATTCTCCCTTATAAAATAATTAAGGTCAAATGAAGATTGGAGAATCACCAGTTCAATAATTTCAAATGATTAGAATAATTAATACAACAGCTAAGTTCCATGATGCTAGTTGATTTTGCCGGGTCAACCCTCACATAAAAAGGCCCTTCAGGGGCTCGTGCCCTATATAACCGCAAATCCATCTTTTCTAAAAATGGTATCATGTTGTCATATATAATATCATTTTTCATTTTATTTCATGGAATATGTTTTGAGTATATTAAATGGGTTGATTCTTGAATGTAAAGTTTATAGTTTTGCTCTTAAAAAGATAGGTACAAGTAAGGTTTGAAAATAATATCAAGTAAGGGAAGGCATGATAGACTTTAAGAAAATGAAAATGTTTGCATTTTATAAATTTATGAAAATAAATTAAAATGTTGGATCTTCCCATATGGATAAAGAGAGGAAAAAATATTACATGTAATTCAAAAAATACGAAACATTACTCTTCTTGGACGAAACGTTATTTTTCAAGTATGAAAATATTTCGTATGGGGGCAACGACTGAGTATTCAGTCTCTTGACCCAAGAATTTGACGGATATATATATAACTCTTCATAAAAAGGTAAAATAGATAGAGAGAATATAGCAAAATGTATGGTGTCAAATCTTATAATGATCGAAAAAAATGAGAAAAACTCGTACACCATATGACATAAAACATGACATTAAATTTTCTAAGGAATAACTTATCAATCATAATGATGGGTCATTTGACCCGGTGAACCAATTAGGTTATATCACTACCTTATCGGGCCGTGATTAATAATATTGATCAACAAAGGAAAATAAAAAGAAAAAGAGAGAGGGAAATGGTTTCACACTCGCAAAATAAAATTTGAAAAAGAATATTACATATATTACAATTTGTATATCTAGTACATCTAGTACGGAATTTTTTCTAATTTTTTTTAAATAAAAGTTGCGGTAAAAGTATTTTTTGGAAATAGTCCCAATTATAAGGATCGAATCATTTGACATAACACGTTGATCGCATTATGCAGTATCTTATTCGGGTCATATTTAAAAACAGTTAAAATGCGTAACTTTTTGATCTAATGATCGGATCATTTGGTGTAATGCGTTGACCGAATTGAATGGAACCTTATTGTGGTCAAATCTAAAATGCTAAAAGGGAATAACGCGTCGACTTTACGATCGGATCTTTTGGTTAACACGCCATCGTATTAAGTGTTACCTTATTGGATCGGATTTGAAAATACTAAAAAAAGGGGAGGAAATTTTACAAAATGAAAAATAAAAAAAATAAAAAGGTTTATGATTGGATCATTTGGCATAATATGTTGACGGGATTACGTAGTATCTTATTCGGTTTAGATTTGAAAACACTAAAAAGACGTAACATTTCGATCTGATCATGCCATTTGGTGTAACCCATCGATCAAATTACGCGAAACTTTATTGGTGTCAAATATGAAATCAATAAAAAGGCTCAATGCGTTGACCTTATGATAGGATCTTTTGGCATAACGTATCGATCAAATTACTTGATGTATTTTTTGGATGGAATTTGAAAATGCAAAAAAAATGCAGCAAAATGTTAAAAAATAAAAAATATGATAAAAAGAAGGGAATGGTAGGGGCGCGAGTGGAAAAAACTGTTGGATAAATTTTTAAATAAAATGGGCCTAATTCGGACTTAAGCCTATATGCAATCCAAAAGTTTAAGCTAATGGGGTACTGAGCCTTTTCAACCGGTGTGGGACATTTTTGTCCTCTCACACTCCCCAATTTTTTCCAACATCCCGCCCTCACGTGGTATCTTGTCGTCTTACACATTCCACATGACCTTAATCAATCGACGGGATCACACGACTTAATCACACCTGCCCTCACTTCGATGTCTCGACATCGGACACAACGGGTGCCTACTCGAGACGCACGTTACGCTTACACTCGAGCCTACGGGTCACACGGACTTGCGCATACATGCGCGTTATGCGCACCTCAGGGCACGAAGCTGCCCTACATACCCAAGATTATAACCATGGGCTCTGATACCAATTGGATAAATTTTTAAATAAAATGGGCCTAATTCGAACTTCAGTGCATATGCAATTCAAAAATTTAAGTTAATGAGTTACTGGATTTTTATCTTTTTATAAACTTTTTCTCATATTTTCCTTTCAACCGGTATGGGACATTAAAACCCACCCAATTCCCCATAGACAGGCGGACCTGCTTTCATTGTTTGTATAATAATTTCTCAAAAGTTTAATTCAAACAACTCACGGTAGAATTCCGACAAAATAAAGCCACCCAAAGCAAATCGAACCTTATCAAATATAAGACTAGAGAAACGATTAATGCCATCTTTCTCTCTATCGATTTCTTGGGCAATTCCAATCATTTTTTTTGGGTGAATAAATCCAAGCATTTTCCCAGGAAAAATTATAAATAAAATCTTCCTGAAGATTTTAATGCATTAAAAGATAAAATTTCTTATGATGTGTAATTAAATTTAAAGTTATGGCGCACCCAAGTTAATTATCGGATTACGACCAGCATGTTCCTTCTACTTCACAGCAATAATATAATTGAAAGATAGTAATCTTCTCAATTATTTGATATAGAAAAAAACCAACTCTCTGCGCAGTCTATGCAACAACTAGCTTTTATCATAGCACATGTTTCCAAGATCACGGACATGTATAGCTGACATGGGAGTACGGGGGACCCTTTTATGATCTTACGCTTGAAGTGATATTTAAATAATTAAAGTTGTGTTTGGTAGTCTGATTGTGGATTAAGATAAAGATTTATATATTCTGAAATTCTTATTCTGCATCTGGTGATGGTAGGATTGGGATAAGGGGAGAGATAAGTTTGGATATGATCATCAAGCAACTAATTCAATCAAGCGATGGGGCCAGTATGGATTACGAAAATATTTTTCACATGAACCAACACACCAACAAGTGTTGGTTTAAGAGTTCAACATTTATTTTTCTTAAACAAAGTATCGGATTCGAATATTGTGAATGAAAAAATTTCTTAATGGGAGAGTTTTACTGTCAAACGGGTTGACCTGACTCAAATTGAATTATTTGAGACTTATTGGATTTCAGAAATAAGGATACACCTCCAATTTTTTTTATGTAATGACAGAAATGCCCCTACTATCATCTTCATTTACAAACACAACCGTGGTGAGAGGTAAAGAAGGAATGCTGCAAGAATTGTCATTATATCCAAATAGGGATTCCATCGGAAGTCAACTTCCGAAGGAAAAAATCCGTTGAGAAACCTTTATTGGAGTGTGACGAAACAAGGCTCAACACCGGCCATCACCACCTCGAATTTCTCCCCTTTCCTTTCGGGGAATGTAAAATTTTCACTAGGCCTCATTAGGCCTATCAGCGATGACTCGTTAAATCTTAAATTGATAGGTTGTAAAAATCAATTTCTTATAAATTTGTGATTTATAATTAACTTAATCTTTATTAAAAAAATATAGCGTAATGGTGCACGATCTCGCCTAACAATTAAGAGGTTAGTGGAATTACCCCAGCAGCTTTCTTAACATTTATGACTTGTTTGGTTTGCAAATGTAATTTTAAAATCATAACTTTAACTTAATTCTACCTACAACAAACAAAATAACTCATACAAAATCAAAGAGTGGGCCCCATTTATATAACTTTTTTTTTTCACACAAAACAAAATAACTCATACAAAGTCAAATGGTGAGCCTCATTTATACCACTTTTTTTAAAATCAAAATTTGATTTTAAAATCATACTTTAAAACCAAACGCAACATTAGTATTTCTCTTTCATTATATAAGACTTATTGGCCTTGTTACTGAAAAAATTAATCTTTCTCTGTGAATATTTTTTTACTCTTAACACCCACCTTCACGTGATAATATGTGGACCATTACGTGCTATGTGCCACAAAAAATCCATCCTAAACAACCGACACGAGCCAAATATCCTTTTTTGTTCTCAGGTGATGTGGGACAACTAAACACGAGGTGAGCAAACTCTTTAACTCTCGAGTTTTTCTCCACGAGTTTCCGTACTCCGACATGGACTAATATGATATGTACTTTTGGTTGCCTTGATACTAAACTTGGTGTGGAGCTGACAGAAGCACATGAAAACATAATCCGCTCTGATACCGTATAAAATTTTTAATGGGCCTATAAGCGATAGGCCCATATCTAATCCAAAAGCTCAAGGTAATAGGTTGCAAAATCTAATCTCTTGTATAAACTCATGGTTTACAACATAATTTTTTCATGTAGATTTTTTCTTTACTCTCACGATAAAATATTAAATAAAACAACATGAATTTTGTATATGCAAATTTCACATCAATTGTTAAAGAAATTTTAAACGAACAACGTGTTCTACATTCCAATTAAAAAGTTGCATATCACAGTGTAAATATTGATTCATCAAATATTTTCTTCCCTTTTGTTTACCCTTTTTTTCCAATTAAATTTTAGTTTTTAAATTTAATTTTAACCGTTTCCCTTGAGAATTATTATAATATATAAAAACTAAGGCGTAATATCGTGGATGCCCCATGTATTAAAAAATAAGAGCCCTTTTCTCCTCATTCATATGACTTTTTCACTTCTTAGCTCCTCAAATGGCCTTTTCACTTCTATTAAATAAATTTCACCTAATTTTTATTTATAATCGGTTCGATGTGTAGTCATTCAAGTGTCTAAATTATTTGTATAATACCAAGAGATCAAGAATTTTCTTGAAAAATGAGAAGTTTTTTATATACGCATATTTTAAAAAAAAAATACTAATACATGCTACAAAATCCTTTTAAATAGGTTATTTCATATACATATTAGCTATCTCTTTCGAATCACTCACATTCAATCATCAACATTTCCATCAACATTTCCATCCTTCCATGTGCACTCATATTGGCAACTCTTTCTCACTAGTGTGCACATGCATCACTATTAAGCATGATCATATTTATCTTATTCATCCTTCACAGTTTAATTTTCTTTTTTTAATTTTTTTTGATAATGCATACCCCGCACAATGCGTGGGCACGCACCTATTATATAAAGTTGTAGATCTTTACATGTATCAGCCACCTACATGAATAGTGAACTTTGAGATTCCATCCTAACGGGACAACGTCCAAATACAATCTTAAATCTTAACAGTCTAGATGCACATGTATTTGTCAATGTCCCTGGACAAATCGAGCCACTAGCTTTGTATAATTTGTAGACGTGCGTCATAGTGCCATTAATATATTTTTTTTCCGGTTAGAATAGGAGGCTCATGGCCTAATACAAGGAAATTGAAAGGAAATCTAAATAAATGGGAACAAGTAGTCTCAGTGATGATAATCGAACCTGAAACTTCTAGGTTACGAAGTGAGAGTGTTAGCCACTGTACTATACCCCTTTCTCTAGTGCCTTCTTCAATCGGATGCGACCTTGCTCACCAACCCGACATCGGCTTCTTACGTGAAAGCTTTTCAGAATTTCGAAGATTTTATGGCTCAGTTCGGGGAGTCTATGAAGAAGATGGGAAACATAGGAGTTTTGACCCAAAACCAGGGAGAGATCAGGAAGAATTGCCGAGTTGTCAACTAATATGGTTTTATAACCCACATGCTGATATGTCTCTTCTTGTTTTGGCTAATTTGGTTTCTTTCTTTGTGTTCAGTAAAATCATGGGTGTGAGACTAATCTCACTGGGGCATCGATTTGACCCTGACTAAGAGATTAATTTTCTCTCTTATTTTGATTATAATTGTGTATTGAAATAATTAATTAATAACACAATTGTATAATAAGGCGAATGCATATAATAAAAATGTCACTCTCTTATAAATTGTAATATGTGTAGTGTCGGCATTTCGGGAAGATGAAAGTGAAACTAAATGAGGCTTATGCCTTTAAATAGTATGGATATAGATACATATGAAAAAAGAAAAAAGAAAAACTGTGCAGCGCACGTGTGTCAAACTAGTATGCCGCAAAATTCGATTATAAATGCCGCAGTCCATGTGTGGGGCAACATCACCAAACCCGCCCAAATGGAATCTAATCATCTCAACATTTAAGGGAAAAGACCAATCGTATTGTATCGTACTCCTATTATATATCTCAATATAATTTTCACTTCTAGATTTTGCTTTTGTTCATGTTTTTAGGCAAACCGAAGCATTTTTTCCCTGTGAAAACAGAACTGAAACGCGATAAATCCTTCGTACATGATCGAGTGTCTTATATGTTGTGTAATTGTGAAATGTGGTGCAAAAAATTATGAGGTTAGAACCAGTAACTCTTTTGTTGCAAGCAGGGACGGACCTACGATTTAAGCGCGGGGTGGGGGGTGGGGGCCGAGTCCTTAGCGGGGCAAAAGAACAAGTACCTTTGCCGAATTGGGAGACGAATATAAGTAACATCACTAAAAATGAAAGAAAAATTTATGATTTTTCATATAATGTTAAAATTTTTTTGGGGGAGGCGATTGCCACCCCAACCCCACTCGGTCTCCCTGTGGTTGCAAGCAATAATATATAATTGAAAAACATTATATTCATGCGAATTACAAAAATAAAAATGAAAATCCAGCACCGCTCAATCTATGGACTAGCTTTTAGCACGTTTCTAAGATCAGGGACATGATCGTTATTGATTTGCACAAATATTCCATTAATATTCTGTTTTTTCTCCAGATGGGATTTTATGTTTTCTGTTCCAAAATTCTGTGGAGTTCTGTTTGCACAAAGACAGCGAAACATGGCCAACCCAAAAAATATAAAAGACAGGAAGTCACGGTTAAATCTTGAAAAAGATGTTAAACAGTTAATTAGTTCCATTGCTTGTCGAATTTGCTGGGTCAGTTTTCCCATATCAAAGGCCTTCTCTGGGCGTTGTGCCCTATATAAAACCACAGACCAATCTTTTCTCTATCACCCAATTCTTAGGATTGTACTCGAGAACAATAATACATAATAACAATATAATGACTCAGAGCAACTTTCTTGCTGTCTTGTTCACCGTTCTTTTTCTTCCGATCGCAGCGGTCCCAGCAAGAACCCTAGACAATGGCAAGGAATATGACAACGGCAACAAAGGCGACAAGCTGCATGAGCACTTCTACAGCGAGAGCTGCCCGCTTGTAGAGGCAATCGTGAGACACATGATATGGATCAGAGTTGCAGCCGACCCAACCTTAGCAGCTAAGCTCCTGAGGCTTCAATACCACGACTGTTTCGTCAGGGTATGTTACAAACTCATCATCGGGGTCCCTCAATTTCTCACTGCAATATGATACATGTCCACGTACTTCCCGATACATTGTCAGGTTATTTTTGAAAGATCACCGATTATGCAATTTGGTATAGATGCCTATAGTTTTGGATTTGTTACGGTGCTCGTGCTTATAATGTTGGGTGACAGGGTTGTGACGCATCGGTCCTGTTGGATTCTATTGGTGGCGAGACTGTGGAGAAAGATGAACTCCAGAACCTTTCTCTTGGGGGATATGATGTCATTGATGAGGTAAAGTTGGTGCTCGAATTGTTATGTCCCGGGACGGTCTCGTGCGCCGATATCTTAGCTCTGGCAGCTCGAGATGCAGTTTCTTATCAGGTAACCTGTCCAAATCCGGCTACCATATTTACGTGCTTATTTCTTAAGGATCATTTTAATCGAAAAGTATGTAAAGCAATCAATTCTCTGTTTCTTAATGATCCATCGAGCAGTTTGGAAAGCCGATGTGGGATGTATTTACTGGAAGGAGAGATGGGAGAGTGTCATTGGCTTCTGAAGCTTCGAGCAAAATTCCATCAGGATATTCGAACTTCACCACGCTCCAGAAACAGTTCTCGGACAATGGACTCGATGTGTTGGACCTTGTTGCATTATCAGGTAACTCAAGCATTTCTTTTTCGGTCACAACTAACTCGACTACTTGATCATGCCGTTATCGATCAATGAGGCATCACATCTTTTCAAAGCTCATTCATATTTACATACATATATTCAGGTGCACACACCATCGGAATGGCACACTGCGTGGTGGCCAAGAAAAGGTTCTTCAACTTCACCGGGATTGGCGACACGGACCCTTCGTTGGACCCAGCTTATGCAAGACGAGTATTGGATAAATGCACCCACTCTCCCAACGATCAGGAAACAACAGTCGAGATGGACCCTGGTAGCTCTCTCTCTTTCGACAGCCACTACTATGTCACTCTAGGCCAAAACCGAGGCCTTTTCCAGTCGGATGCAGTGTTGCTCACCGACTCCACGTCGGCTTCTTACGTGAAGGCTTTTGAGGACTTCGACAAATTCATGGATCAATTTGGTGTCTCTATGAAGAAGATGGGGAATATAGGAGTTCTTACCCAAAATGAGGGAGAAGTCAGGAAGAATTGCCGAGTGGTCAATACGGATGGCAGGGGATCTGTAAACGAGCATTTCATCGTTCCCACTCTGATAGGTGATTAACTAATTTTACCCATTGAGTCATGGGAAGGGTTTGCCAATTTGAGTTCAAACCTGTAGGGTTTGGAAAGAACTTAGAATTTCACTTCAAAACTCATCCCAAAAACTCGTTAAGGTGAATTTTTTTTTTTGGGGGGCCAGTTCACTATAGTGCAGAAATGCCCAATGCTCTTAAGATTTCCCACGTCTAACGAACCAAATTCATTCAAATCCTACCCAAATACTATGAGTTAAATTGTATATCATTCATTATACTAGGCCATGTGCCTTCCTTAAAACCGAAAAAACAAATTGTATGCCCTTTGCTAGCATATATAGTGGAAATTTATAGCTGCGTATAAATTTAGAGCTCTGTTCTTATTTTCTGGTTTGAAATTTGTGTAGTTTCCATATGCCAACGAATGTACAGCTGGAACAGTTGAATAAAAGAACTGATCACCCGATAAATTGTCTCATTAAAAAGACAAAAAAAAAAGACATGGATTGGTTCAAGCGGTTTGATTCTTATCCCTCTTAAGCAAGATCTCAGGTTCGAATCCTTGTGAATACAGAAAATTCATACTGTGAGAGTTTTACCCTTTAATGGATCGACCCAGTTCAACTGGATTAGTCATGACTCAATTGAGTTTCCAAATACCACAGTTCACACCGAAAAAAAAGACCAAAAAAAAAAGCTATCATAAGCTAAATTAAGAGCTAGAATACATGATTATATATAGTTGCTATACTGCGTAGATTAATCAAACATATGCCATCCTCTTAGTACTTCTTATATATGTTATTCTCAATTGTTATACGATCACGATAGCCCTAGCTTCCTCCTGTTGTGTGAATTATTTCCGGGACGATCGCTTCTAATTAGTAGGGTAGGGTTTCCTCTAGAATTGATTTCATGATCAATAATTATATAAATTCCAATAATTTTGATGAAATTCCCTATTAATTTCGACTTCTTTCTAGATCTGAGCCCTCTTCTTAGTCGATATCTGAAATCTCCACCGTTGTCCTAATTGTCCTGATTCAGATGTGAAGCATGGCCTCGTATATGTTTACTCCAATCAACATGCATGAGCGACTGCTCGTTACATAGGTGCATGCTTATCTTGTAGCAAATCAGTATTCAATGATATCTTTATTGAGGTTGACCAGAAACCGTTGACCAGTGCATGGTGCAAGTAAAACCTAGAGAGAGTCGATATATAGGTGATGTATACGCGTATACAGCTAGCTACCATGCAGAAAGAGCCCATATGTATACATATTATATATATATATTCTCCTCTGGTCTTCCGCACAGTACCAAAAATATCCTTCTATCTAATATTTTAATTTAGTTTTCTTTTAAAATATGATATATATATATATATATATATTTAAATCAACTCAATACTTCGGTGACTTTTTTTTTTTGCCTTGATAAAAGTGATCTGAAGCAACCAACATAGCAACCTCCGTAAGGCGTAATCATACGGGTCTGAACTCCGCTATAAAATGTCCGATTTAAACCATAATTACACCAGGACCGAGGGTTGATTCTCGTCAAAAGCGATGACTTTTTAATTACTTCCAACAACACAATGTCAATGTGATTAAGAATGCTATCGCGAAAAGAAAGTGGATGTGGTCTAATGAATTGGGCTCAGCCTGATACTATCAGTGGTCTAATATATTCGTTTCACTTCTGATTTCATTTTAGGTTTAGAGATCACTTTTCTAACTAGAAAAAGAAAACAACAAAGATTTCATCGAGAACAGAAATGTGGATTATATACCTTCGAAGGATTAAGCTCGGAGATCACAATTAGAATTAACAAGTTCACTTTCTTTCATTCTTTTTTTTTCCCCCCCTTTGCCCAGAAAAGTTCACTGTGGACGTCACAAAAAATTAAGGTTGAAAGTCAACGATAAATTGAGGGAGGGTAATGTTGACTTTCAAACTAAGAAAGCCGGGAATCATGTTTCTTGCCGGGTTTCAATCCCCGATGCCTTGTTTCACAGTTGAATTTACGCGTGCATTGTTTTTGAAGAAATTACACAACCTCTTAGAAATTAAAAGAACATAATATCATAATCATCATTATTATTAGCATTATTATTATCGTCGTCATCATCATCATTTTTATTATTATTATTTATTATTATTATTATTATTATTATCATCATCATCATTATTGTTATTATTATTATAAATGAATTATTATGAAAAACTCTTTCTCCTAAAAATGACAAAAAAAAATCTTTAGTAATCATTACTTAACATAATTAAATTATCACTCATTAATACAACAACTGTACCTTCAATGGCTAATATAACCATAATTTCTCTTACCAAGTTAATTCCCAATCTCTTCTTACCATATAAATCCATAATATTAAATTCACATAATTCTTTCTCATCAGAAGATCTTGATTTTTTTTTGAGATTTTGCGGAATATTCAAATGACAAATTCCCCTTTTTTTAAGCAAAAAAGTTCTTTATGACATTTTGGTATGAGCTTTTGGATCCACCTTTTTCAATTTTCCTACTTTCCACATGACAATAAATTTATATGCAACAGAAAAGAGAATAGGGAGATATTAACTACAAGTATTTATTAAATGTACTAGAATTTAAAACATCAAGCTGAAAGGATAACTACTTCCATTGAGTATGTTTATTTTTTGTCTTCTACTAATCTCTAGTAAAATATATTTATAATTTCAATCAATGGTATCCTTAGTCTTCTTCATGCCCTACTATAAGCTTATATTCTGTTGTTTACCTAATCGGATTTGAATTCAATAGTTGAGCCAACTTAACGGTTCATCTCAATATAATTCCAGCCAAAATCAGGTACCTCATGCCTCTTCACTCTTTCTCGTGGCTAGTATCATGAGTTTGTCTGATTTATATCATGCACAAGTATTACACATAACACCATAGTAAATATAAAAATTATCAATGAAAAATTTCTTACGAAGTATCCACAGTCATTTATTGGTAATTTATTTAGAAAATATTGACAAAATTTTCAAGAAAATTCCACTAGTATTGAGTCCGTATTAAGAAAAATATCAGTGGATTTTCTAAATTTATATTAAAATTTTAGAATTAATTGATCTATGAAATTTTTTGATGAGTTACTACTGGATGTTTCATGAGTATTTCCTTTCAAAAATACCAATGGAGTTCAAACAAATTTTCAGCAAATTTTTTCAAAATTTATATTGATTTATTTATATAAATCATTCTACGGACCAAAAACTTTCCATGAATACTTGACAAACATTCTACCATCAATGATTTTTTGAAAGTACGGATAAAATTTTTTACGAGTTCCTTGAATACAAAAGTATGCATTACAAAAAATACTAAAAAAAAGAGATGCATAGTTTTAAAGAAGAGGGAAATACACCTTATTAATTACTAAGTTCTTTTTTCTTATTTTCTTTACTCTTCTCTCAGAGTTTTTTTTCTCTACGGGCAACGATATCATTATATGCACTGTCATTGTAGTGCCTGCTACCACCTCCTACTTTGCACAGGCCGAGAGTCCTCGCGCTCTCAATATGCAACCTTCATAAGCTCCTGTCATTTTTATTCTCCATCCTCAGGTGTGAAACAAGAGGGATAAGTTGTCTCCAATTCAATTATCAACAAAATTTATCCCAAGCTTCTAACGAAAACAAACGAATTAAGTAAATTGAAATTATACTTGCTCTTATGCCTTATGTAGAGTCGAAACTAAGTGTATCGTTTGTTTCTTTAGTTTTATCTATGAAAGGTAAGTTCTAATACTATATACGAATGTAAGTCACTGAAAAATTTATAAGTCGGGTCTATCAAACTTCCTTTAAATTTTCTTTTGCCAAAAACCACAATTGACCCAAGTCCTGAATTTGAAGGAGAAACACAAATAAATTTCCTAATGTTTTTTATTTTCGGTATTCTTGATCCATCTGAGTTGGGTTTTTCCGGATTGTCGGCTTATGGGTGCTATTGCTAGACTATTCGTGGAAATAATATTTCTATTAATTACTTTTTAACCTTGTGTTGAAAATCTGAATTCATTTTTTTGACTTTCCTTTAAGATATTTTATTTATATGAAAGATTAATTCAAATAAATATATCAAATGGAAATTATTTCTGTTTTTTTGGGTTAGCCCCTATAACTATTGTAAATTATTCCTGACTTTTTTATTTTATTTTTAAGTTAAAGTGATGACGAATTTCTGATTAAACACAGTTAAAAATCCATCCAAAAAGAGTTAATATTGATTTATTTGTGATTATTTATATATTTCATTTGTAAAACAAAGAATGTTATTGATTTTGAGTTCCTAAATATTTGGTAAGTCCATTAATTCTCGTATTCTTGTACAAGTATATATTATAATATTTTAGTATTATGTAATTTAATTTAATCAAGTTTCACGTGCAATGAATAAGTGATTTCACCAGTATATACATATGTATCCACGCACATATAACGCTCTTGTTCTAGATGATTACTTATCTCTTATTGAGGGGAAAAAAGATAATTGTTAGCTCATCATCATAGTGAAAATGTCTATTTCCCCCCAAAAAAAGATCCTCTATACAAGAGAGTTGAGCAATTATCGTCCCTCATTTTTGTTCTGATCAATACGTATGTACACCGTTCTTTAACTTTTATAGAACTGTCGGGCCGTGACACTCGGACATACGTATACGATATACTCATATCATTCTGTCATATTATTATTAGTAAAATAGCTCGCCAATTATAATTTGAATTCCTACATCTTACCAATCCAATGGCTACAAACAAGCTAGTGGGCAATAAAATACTGAGGTCTTTTTTTCGGTGAAAATATAAATCAAGCTTAAGAAGCCGAACTGTATTAAACTAATGGGAAGAGATTTGGTGGCATTTGGAGGAGAGATTTGACCCTGCCAAAAGCCTAATTAAGGTCACGGGGCAACTTAATAAATCGATCGAGAGATGATCACTGCTTTTCATTCTTTCTTTTTTTCTAATTAAAAGAAAGGCCAATGGATCTAATATTATGAAATATGAATTGCAGTAGTTAATAAAGATATATGTTTTTGTCCCGTCATGGATATCAATCTGAACCTCTTTATTATCAAAGTGTGCAACTGTGCTACACCCCTTGATGAGAGATCATCGCTAATTAAATAACGTTTTTTTATCAGCGTGTGTTGATTTAAGTGGTTCGGCGCTTGTTCCGCTTAAGCAATGTCTCAAGTTCGAGTCATTGTGAGTGCGAAAAATTCACGTTGGAAGAGTTTTACCCCTTAGTGGACTGAATCTGCTCAATTGGTTTAGTAGGGATTTAATTAAGTTTTCGGATACCATGCCTCACATAGAAACAAAATGCTTTTTTTAAAGAAATTGGGCCAAAGACCAACTTAATATTTTTAATGTTGCTTGAACCAAAAAAATATTGCTTGAACGGATTGCCAAGATCTGTCCAAGGTTTGACATTTCAAGGATGGAGGTATATAAAATATACAAACATATCGATGTATGAATATATCTATATACATCCATACTGTCTATAAAAGGAAACCTATCCCGAGTTTCATATTGTTCAAGCATCAATATCCGATATACCATCTTCCTCTTTTCTTCTTCTTCTCGTGTCTCATCTTCTACAGCTTATTGTAGGATTACATTCCATTCAGTTTCCGCTGTTTGATCGAAAATGACCCGCAAACAAAGTCACCTCTCGATGTTCTTACTATATGCTCTGGTGCTTGGAGTTGCTTTACGGACTAGCAATGCTGGTGATCTTAGGAAGAACTTCTACAAGAAAAGTTGCCCTCAAGCTGAGCAACTTGTGAGGGACATCACATGGAGCAAGGCCCGAACAAACCCTGCTCTCGGTGCAAAGCTACTCAGGATGCACTTCCACGACTGTTTTGTTAAGGTAAAAAAGAATAGGGAAAAGTACAAAAATCTCTCTTTAATTTGAGTTTGAGACAAATTGAATCCTGTGATTTTTCGAGGGACAAATAACACTATATGATTCACTTCATGAGACATAATGGATCTCACTGTTAATAATAATTAATTGCACGAAAGAATTTCTTAAATTGTAGAGACACATAACAAACTTGACATATGATAGTCAATAATTTACTTAGCTTTTTTGGATTTTCACGTCCCAAAACACAAAGAAACAAATGAACTAGTATCCCATCGTCGTCGTTGTTGTCGTGTCTACTTATAAAAAAAATACTTATTAATTATCTACGTGTATCCACTCATACACTTATGTTTTCTTGTTTGATTTCGAAGAAGGTTTATGGGCCCGAAAAGCAAATAAGGTAATACAGAAATTCTAATAATCAAACTCGACACCTCTTGATTATGTGTCACGCCTTATGCTACTACACTAATTAATCCCTTCCTCATTTGCATGCGTTTTACTTTAGAATTTTTTTTTTACCAACGTGGATTGGTTCAAGTAACTCGGCACTCATTCCGCTTAAGTAAATTCTTTGGTTCAAGTCCTTGTGAATGTAAAAATTCATGTTGAGAGAGTTTTATCCTTTAATGGACCGACCTAGCTTTGCTGGATTAGTCAGGCCCAATTAGACTTCCGGATACCATGATTCACACTGAAAATGAAGTTCTATTTTTTTGGTGAAAAATAAAAGGTTGTTTCTTGGACTGTACATAAACAAAGACACAACTCTTCTACTCACATAAATGGTTATTACAGGGCTGCGATGCATCAATACTGCTAGATCCGGTCGGAACGAACCAATCCGAGAAAAATGCTGTCCCAAACCTCACACTCGATGGCTATGATGTGATAGATGAAATCAAGACCCAAATCGAGCAAAAATGCGCCGGAGTTGTATCCTGTGCAGACATCCTTTCTCTGGCTGCTCGTGATGCCGTGTCATTCCCGGTATTTGTGTAATTTAGCTCGGACAATAGTAATGCAGAGAGTAGTCCAGTTATATATATATATATATATATATATATTTTTTTTTTTTTTTTCAGAGCAGCATTGATCTCATATACGATGATGTTCAACTGTTAATTTATGCAGTTTAAGAAGGCAATGTGGGATGTGCTAACGGGCAGAAGGGACGGGAATGTGTCGCTTGCGTCCAACGTGAACGGGAACATCCCTTCTCCTTTTTCCAATTTCGGCACACTCGCGCAGATATTCTCCAAGAAAGGCCTTAACGTTAATGATCTCATCGTTCTTTCAGGTACCATTAATTGAACTCTTGGACGAAAAATCAAATGACGTGTAGACATATTTTAGGGTATCAAATGTTATAATTGATAACATCATAGCCTTTTCAATTTCCAGATCATGACGATGAAAACGGTTGCTCTATCATTACTCGCGTTGATGGAATAGAGTGATTGTGTCAGACATATTATTATGATTAGTTAAGAAATAGAATATCTTGGAATAAGATCATATCGATCTTTAGGTTAGTTGATATCTCTCGAATTTTTCAAATTTTCAATATCCGATTTGAAGTGTAATAGATTGGACATACTTATATATAATTAAAGATTAATGCACGACGACAACGACACTCGTTTCTTGTTTCTCAAAAAAGAAAAAAGAAAAAAAAGAAGCTGGTCAAAAATCAAGTTTTGATTTGTTTGACGATTTTCAAAGTCAAAATTCACAATAGACATACAATACAACCTTTGCAAGTCAACCTTGCCTTGTGTATATATAATAGAGATCACGTGCTACCAAAAACATTGTTTGAATTAAATTACATACTATTGTATGATCTGAGACTCTCTAAATTTCTACTGTATAGGTGCACACACACTTGGAGTAGCCCGTTGTGGCACATTCTCTAGGCGGTTGTACAACTTCACCGGGAAAGGCGACTCCGACCCCTCCCTGAACGCTACGTATGCGGCTTCCCTGAGAACTCAGTGCCCTAACCCTGCGAACCTGAGCACCACCGTGGAGTTGGATCCTCAGAGCTCAACCTCGTTTGACAGCCACTACTATGACATCCTCGTGCAGAATCAGGGTCTGCTCCAGTCTGATGCAGTGCTTCTCGCAAACAAGGCTGCAGTGAAGATCGTGCAGGGACTGCGGTCAGCAAATGCATTCTTCTCCGAGTTCGGGAAGTCGATGAAGAAGATGGGGAACATCGAAGTCCTCACCGGAACTGCCGGGATGATTAGGAAGCAATGTAGGGTTGTAAACTCTTGAAATAAGGATTAACTGGTTTCCTAATCAACTATAAGACCTTATTCCTAAATCCCAAGCCAATAAGTTTTTAACCTATGCTTTCTCCTTTACGTGTCTTATGTAATGTTTTAGTTAACCGCTAATAATTGTCTAGTTGGCAAAAATTATAATTGTTTTATGTAAAGTGTATACCTTTTCTTTTTCCAGTAAGACTATTAAATCCTCAGCAAATGGATCAAAATTAATCTTATTCAGCGTCGGCTTAGTCCTCCCGTGTTTTTTACTCTTTCTCCCGGGTCCTGCTCTCTTGAAGTTAGTTAATCGAATACCAAACAACCAAAATAAAATTTTGAATTGGGGGTCGTGGATCACTGAGAGATAATATATAATTAGAATGGTTGATTTTCAAATTAAGAAATGGTTAACATATCAAAAATTTATGAAGGATTGAAGAACATCCTAAAAAAACAACAAGTTCGAGCCCACTCCTGTAAGGAAGAGAACATAAATTCGAACCTCAGGAAGCGCATTTGTTGGGAGGAGGAGTAATTTTTAATGCTCGATTCTCTGGAATTGTCAGATTAATGTCTCCCACAATTTTCTCCACCAAAAAGGGAAAAAAAAAAGAAAAAAAAAGAACATTCTATCCAATTTCCCCACAAATTTCGTTTCTTAATGGAATTCACTTGGGTTATCAAAAAAAAATAATAATACAAATATCCTTATGAAATCAAAATTCTCGGATTGAATGGTTATCGAGGTATATCAGTATTTTTAAACCCAGCTTGGCCTTGTCAATTGGTTCGCCTGCGACCCGTTACCTTGGTCTGGTCAGTTTTGCAATGGACTCATATTGCTTAAAGATCCTGCGAGAACCAGCAACCTAGTCAACCCATCGGCCCAGTAGATTCGGCCTCTGGCGGTCGAACCGGTTTATCAGAAGAATCCTTTCCTTTTCAAATTTTTTCTAAGAAGGTTCAAATAAAAGGGATATAGGAAAGGCTATTAGATTTATGGATCAGGATATGAGTTGTTCAATTGATGCTTATTCATAAAATATACTAGGAAGGGGCCTCGCTATGCTGTAGATCTCCAAAAACTTATTTTGTTAACGATTAATATTTTTATACGACCAAAGTATTATAACATATGTTAGTAATATTGAAAAGTATATTGACAACTTAACATAGATTGATTTATTTTAAAACTGATGAACACTCCAATTTCGAAATTATTCTAATTTTGTAAACATACATGAACGTGAAGGAAAAATAAATGAGAAGCACAATTAAATTATATTATAAGATAACTATGAAAATGTAAAAAAATTATCATTAAATAGTTTTTACATGAAAGAGAGAGAAAAGTGAGGAATGGGTTTGAATAAAAAGTGCAAAATTACAGGAAAAAAAAGCAACAAATTAAAAATTGTAGTAAGTTATTGAAATTTAAAGAAAATTGTAATAAAGTAGACATTTGAGGGGAAGATCCACGAAGTCACATGGCTCTCTGATGTTAAGATAGACCGATATTAATGTATACTAAGAAACATAAAATGTATATTACAATTATTAAGTGGTTAAAATCTATCGAAATAGTTTTTATTTATTAATTATGCTTTATATTATGTAACATCTTTAAAAGAGTAAGACAGAGAGCTAGAAGAAAAAAAAATACAGAACTCAAGTTCAAAAGGGGGGAAAGAAGATTATAAAAGAAAATATGTATCTATATATTTTTTTAACATTGTCAAGTAGTAATGCTATTACAATCTTACAATTCTTCTAACCCCAAATATACTTGTTTATATTAACTATAATATTTGATTATATTAAGTATAATATTTATATATCTTTGCCGTTACTTCTTCAATTACAATACTATACTATAATATTCTTGCTAAACACCTATATTGTCATAAAAATTACCAAATGTAATCTATGAAGAAAATTTAGTTCATCGCTATTTTTTTATGATTTTGTTCAACACTATTAGTTAAAATATATATGGATACATGAGTTTATAATAAATTGAATGGAACAAACTCATTTTATTATATCTTGTATACTAATGTTCTAAAATTGATTAGTTGAGATTTTATAAATTTATTAGCTACGAGTTTTGATGTTTAAATATAAATATAGAATTATTTAATAATAATAATAATAATAATAATTTTTCCTTAAGTAAAAAAGAAAAGATAGATGAAAGAATTGAGGGAACGGATAGAACCAGAAATATCATAATGGAGAAATCTAACACTCCAATAGTACCTATTTTATTGCTATTCCTTCAAAAATTTATAGAGACTAAAGTTGCATGTGGTATCATTCTGGGAAAAAAAAGAGGGTGAGAGTATTAATATGATACTCTACTCCACTTTTGTAACATGTGATATGTTTTACTTAATCAATATATAGTTAAGACATGTTAATTTTTAATTTTTTTGAGGACGTATAATGAAATAAAAACAATTAAAATATGTGGATAATTTTTTAAAAAAGAACAAAAGTAAAGTTAAAATGAAAAAGAAATGAAGGACACGTGTCCATGTCATATGCATTATGAAAACCAACCGTTTTAGTTTATTTACTAGAAAGGAGCCACGCGCGATACTACGGGTTCCCAACATAATTTTCAGTTAATAATATTTTCATAAGATCGAATGAGGATTTAGTAAAATTGAAAATTAAAATAGTAACGAATTAATATAGTGTGTCTTATTTCAAAATAGATAAAACATAAGTCCATTAACACTTTGGTCGTCAAATTTGAAGCGAGTCAACATATAAGTTCCTAAAGAAATTTTGCCACTAATTTAGTTCTTCAATTTTCAAAAATCCTAACAAAAAGGCCCCTTTTATGGCAACATTTTGGTCCTGAAAATGACGTTTTTATTATGATTTTTGAAAATCCAATGACTAAATTGGTGGCACAATTTCTTCGTGGACCTATGCGTTGGCTTGCTACTAATTTAAGTGTTAGTGCATTCGATGAAACACTCGTATTTCAAAATTGTCTTAATTTGGTAAATATAGAAACTTGGAGAAAAAATAAATTTATATAAGTATAAGAAATTTTAAAATAGTGACTAAACAGTTTCTACATGAGCAGAAGAGAATTGTATATATATATATATATATATTATATATAGCTAGAGGTGTAACTAAGTTTATAAGATTGAGAAAATTAGTTTCTTTTCTACGGATATATAGCATATAATATACTAAATCTATTTATAATACATATAAAATTTCCACTATATTTATTTATATATAACATAATAAAATTCTAGATAATTCTTTTGCATTAACTACTCATTTTTAATATTTTGCTATTGTGAATTGTACTTACTATTGTCTCAAATAATTTGTTAGATATATGTAATATCAATAAATTATAATTCTTATACCCACTTATTTATTAAGGTAATATGTTTGGAGTTTTTATATAAGTCCCTGATGAATAAATTCCAAGAGTGAGAGAAGGTTTCCCGTTAGTAACCTAATTTTTTTCCCTTAAATTTGCATATATCCTATATATATATATATATATAGTATTTATGATACTAAATTTTGTATAATTTTATAACAAATGTGGAGAAAAAGTTCTATAAATAATTGATTTCACCATAATAACCATATCATTTATCTCAACAGCTAACCGCATTACCTACTATTTTTTTGGTCAAACTTAGAATATAACAAATGGGTTGAAAATGTGAAAATTAATAAAAATGAATTTAAAAAAAAGAGAGAAGGAGTCACAAGAACACTGATCAAACAATAACGAATGGATAGTTTGTCTCGACAGTCGACCAGATTACCTGCTACTTTTTTTTTTAAATTCAAAAGTGCCCAAAAAAATGGAAAATTGTTTTAGAAAAAGGTGAAAATTTAATAAATTGAAATTAGATAATTTAATTGAACTTGAATAAAAAAATTTTAAAAGAGAAATTTTCTTATGATGACATGTGGCAACCCAAACAAGAGTTTTACTTGTATTAGAAGATGGATTCTTGGATACTTATTTGTATTTTTTTATTTAATTTTCACCATTTTTATACCATCTTGGAAAATCATAATATGAGTAAAAATTCAGAAATTGATGAAAACATACTCAGGATTATTATTTTGTGAATATTTATTTAAACAGTTCTAATTTTTTAAATTTCTTCAAAAATTAAAAAAAATTGTCAAACCAATGGTTAAACCGGTTGAACTAGCTCCCCTATGGCCCGCCGTGGCTTCCGGTTCATCATCCGGGTTGGTTTTAAAAACATTAATGGTCGTGATTTGCAGTGGAAAATTGCATTCAAACCCAAAAAATAAAAATGTTTCGGTATATGCAAAGGGGAGAAAAGGAAAAAGAGAGAAAATTTCTGTCATTGGCTGCTTCCTTCCTCATTTCTAGTTAGTTCCCGTTTTCCCCTCGTTTATTTATAACTTCTCCATCCGAAGAAGAAGATACACTATTTTACATAAATACCCTTCTACCTCTTCCCCTTCGTCTTCCCATTTCTTCCATTCCCATGCAGTTGTCAACGCCAACTTCCTTTCCCATGCCGTCTCAATGGCCAACGACGAAGACAAAGACGACCATCCCAACGTAAGGTGTTTTTCTTTTTTAACACCAAAAAGAAAAACCTTAAATTACGTATAATTACTTTTTCTCTTCTGTCAATTAATATCAAAAACCAATGTCTTACTTTTATTTTATGTTTATTTATAGGTAGTGGTCGAGGAATTCAAAGTCTCCATGCATTGCAATGCATGCGAGAGATCCGTCGCAAAGATCATTGCTAAAATCGAAGGTTCCCTCCCCCTCTCTCTCTCTCTCTCTCTGATCTCATCACGAATTACGGATGACGTGATGATACGAGAAATTCATAAGTTGTCGATGATTCACGTTGTTGTTCCATTGTTGCATAACTGGTTTTTGAAAAGTTATCTCTTTTTGTTGTGTGACGTTCCTTTTCCGGAAGGGGTGGAAACATTCAAGACAGACATGAACAGACACATCGTAGAAGTCACCGGGACGATGGACCCTCAAAAGGTGTTGAAGAAACTGAAGAAGAGGACGGGGAAGAGGGTGGAGATGCTCGGAAAGAAGGACGACAGTGATACCTCGAAGGATGAGCACGATAAGAGCGGTGGGAATTTAGAACAAATTTTCATGATCGCCCATCAAGAGGATGCCAATTCGAAGTCGAAGTTCGACTATTGTTGCGTCGAGAATGAGACACTGATGATGTTCAGTGATGAGAACCCTAATGCCTGTTGTCTGACGTAAATGCAGGTCTTGTGGTTCTCAATTGAACTTCTAGGGCCTTTTTTCCCCCTGTTAACAAAATTAGGATCGACGTAATTTATCAATAAATCATGAATCATTGAATTTTGGTTAGTTTTTATAGAGTGCTATATCTGCTAGCCTTTATTATTACATTTTTCATATTACAGATATTCGGAACTTATCAACACACATTTTTCTTAACGATATCTAATTCTAGTAAAAACGAAGTTATTTATTATACTATATTCTGATGATCATATTTCCATTTTATAAATCCCAGTTGTTTTTCCATGGTTATTCTCGTAACATTCCCGCATATCTATTTTGATCATGAGTTCAACCACGTTTGAATTTAACGAACCATTAGGGTTAGTTCGTGCCCTACTAAATTGATAAGTAAAATAGTGGAAAGCAGTGACAGCAACATTGCCGCCCCCCGCTACGCAATGTTTGGGCTTTGGTATTCAATTGTGAACATAAGCACTGGCTTTGTCAGTATAGCACCACCAGGGGTCTAGTTTAGTTCGTAGAAACCGAAGATGACCCCACCCCGGTGCCCTACTAGATTGAAATACCGGTACATATGTACGGGACAGTGATTAAGTTTGCATGCTCCAGGAATGAGTAATATCTAAGTTTCCTTTCCGTATTAATCCGAGTCTGATCCACCCACTAAAACTAAAACCTCCATACTGTGAATTTTTTTCATTTGTAAGACTTTAACACGAGACTTTACTTAAAGAGAAAGAGATGCTCTACCTGAACCAACCCATATTTTGGTTATGAATCTATTTCTCGTTAATTATTGCATGTCTCTAGTAGTATATATTTTCAGGATCCAAATTTTGCTATCAACAATCGTTGATTTCGGGCTACATAGGGGGGACTATTGTGGGGATTTTGGGCTGTTGATTTTTGGGCCACATAACAGAACTACTATGGGGAGTTTGGGCCAGTCAATCTGGGCCTGCTCACTCTCCCTCGAGGCCATTCCGGAGCAAGAAACATTATGAAAATGGTACAATTCCTACTTACTTCGATGTGTTAGACTTCATTGTTTTCCCCCTTTGAAGCATGAGGTGCCTTAGTCTATTTATTAAAATTATTTTCGTTCGGGCATCAGTTTAATTCCGAAAAAGAGAGTGAGATGCTTTTTGATAAGTTTTGATTCTTACTTGTAAGTAAAATTTATTTACTGATAGCACAGTTTGTCAACTGCATCACATCTCTCGTGATTACACTTCTCTTTATTAAACTTTATTCTCTTTATTTCATACATCTATTGTCTATTGATATTATGCTCCTGGTGAATCAAAGTTTGGCCTTAGAACTTTCTCAAAATTTGTGAAAATAACTTAAGTTAAGGAAATAATATAATCAGATAATTTGACGAAATAAATCACCCCGAGTTGTCTAATACTTCACATAAAGCAACTCACAAATTACTTGTAACCCCAAATGTAAACAGCTCACCAAAAAAGTACAATTAATGCATATCACCATAGTATCAGTTTGTCATGGACCATTATTTAAAGCCATTTGTACCCTATACAAAAACCAAGTTCCAAACATGAATCAAGAATCTCTTACATTGCATTTGGTATGCATGAATGTAATGGAATGGAATAGAATGAACCTTTATCTTTCCTTTCCATCTCCGTATTTAGTGTCACTTTAATATGTTGAGAAGAGCATTCCACTTTCATAACATTCTTTCACCAAATTGATGGAATGATGATTCCTTCACAAATAGTTATAGGGAATGGCCATTCCGCCATTCAACTAGTCTTTATATATGTAACATATACATTTTTATGTTTTATTTCTCATAACTAACAATATATACAGAATAACATATTGGTGAAAGTTTTAAATTATACTCAATCATATTATCAAGTTCAATAAATAAAACGAAAAAAAAATCTTTATTTTGCTTCCAATCTCATTATTTTCATTCTATACAATTCATTTTTTTTCAATTTCATTCCGACGTACCAAACATGATATAACTTCATGCACATTGCCTAGAACCTCGAGATTCTTCTCATAATTCAAGAGACTGATTTGGATTATATTTCAGGATCACCCTTGGGCCTTCTCTTCGTGGTTTCAAGGCAACAAAATTCAGAGATTTAATCGAAATTCATTTGTCTATCTAGTGGAGCTTCCATTACTGGTCATACGTAATCTTCTCAATCATGTGTTTTCCATTGTCAAAGCTGTGTCAACACGCCAATTGCAAACCGAATTTCCTATCCTTTATTTTACATTTTCCATTTCTTTTGCTCCAAGCCTCCTATTATTTTCAAACTCATTCTTCCACAATTGACACAGTCTAATTGGCAAAACCAAAAGGTGTAACACTTGCACATGTACCCGCTAGATAATCAGAGGTTTTAGATGCAATTGTCGTGGTGGGACTATCCGTACTCCTTTATTAGTTATTAGAATTTTTATTTAATTGTACTAATTTCATAAACCTTCCCATAATAAAATTAAAAAATATTGTAAAACCTTGCACATATATAGGAGGACCCAATCAAAATGTCGCACTGAGATTGTCCAATTTGATTGGACCTTGAAGTGCACATCCTTTTCCAATGTTGGAATAATTTTTAGTAATGCAACGTATCTCTCCCTTATATATCACGGCATTTCTTATTTTCAGGGTCAATGCCTCACTAATAATAACAATAATTGACTAAAAAATACATATGAATAAATGGGGGAAAAAAAAAGGGTCAAAAGCTTCTTTCACCGCCCACCACCCACCATTCTCTAATTTGCACCAATCCAAGACTTTCTCGTTCCACCAAAAAATGAAAAAATAAAAAGACGTGGTCTCGCCACATTCATGTTTCCGTATGGTGTCAGATCAAGACCGAACCAATTAAATTCCCTGTGTTAGCCACTAATTACCCATAAACGATGGCAATAATCTTGGCGGAAAGAAGAAATTGCCAATAACGTCACTGGCTTTTTCGGGTCGATGTCGAAGATATTGTGGAAAACACGGAGTACCTCCTGAGTTTTACGCAACAGACGTGATCATTTCCTTGATGGATGAGAGATATAGGGCTAACTGCGTCAGTTTGCTTACCGGCCGAAATTGTTAATGATATCACTCGCTTTCCGGGTCAATATTGATGTTGTGCAAACACGAATACCTTCTACGATTCACGTAATTCAAGGGATTTTGAGGATAGGTATATAGTAAGACTGCTGTCTGAGCTGATTGCTAACTTCGTAAGTTGGTGCGGGGCCTCGAAGACCCCAACAATGAACTCATAAATTTGGTGCCTCCTCACTTATTTGAATTATAATGCTTCCTTCCAGAACTCGTCACACTTTTCATTGATTTCATGGGCTTGTGTTCTAAGTCTTGAGAATCGATATATTGCTGCTTTCATCCGATGGGGATGTTGCTTGTTAAAGTGGGCAGCCAAGATCAAAAGAAGATGTAGCGCAGTGACGCAAGCCTTCGCATGTTGACCTAGAGGTCACATGTTCGATATTAATGGAACTACCTGTGTCCCTTTATTAATTATTTATAATTATCTTTCATTGTATTGGACTTTGGAAAAGTGGACAGCCAAGTTGATGATTTCCAACACGAATGAAGACAGTTATTAAACCGAACAATGCTAACTGAAGCTACTTCTCTGTATATTGCCACACTTTTGAAGCACATCGCTAGTTTACACCGTTGTATTTGTACAAGAGGACTGAGGATAAGGATGGAGAAAGTGAAGCAAACAGGCTGGATGAACATTTGGAACCGTCTCTCTATGACATGATTGCGAGGGCCTCTCTCACTTTTCCTAGTATGTTGAATACTGTTGCTGCAATGTGAGCCGGAGTTAGGCCGGCTTCGGCCACTGGTCTGCCGGTGAGC
>NW_022204329.1:0-67280 GCF_007655135.1 Punica granatum | reverse complement strand
CCATTCAACCCTATCATATGCCTTACTCAAGTCCAATTGAAAGGCAGCCAATCCCGTAGTTGCCCTCCGCCAGCGATGAAGTGTATGAAAGATCTCCGGAGCCAAAAGAACATCATCTGAAATCGAACGCCCCAATACAAATGCACTTTGAAATGGGGTGATAAGGTCATTTAGAACTGAACGGAGTCTATTAGCCAAAACCTTCGCAGTAATTTTATGTAGAGTGGTGCATAAATAATAGGCCTCCTCCATTCACCAATATATTCTGGATTTGTCTTCTTTGGGATAAGAATAATAAACGTTCGATTCAACTCTTGAGCGAGAAAGCCCGTTTGAAAGAATCGAAGACAGGCCTGGGTAACATCCTTTCCCAAAGTTGTCCAATACGTTTGGAAGAACCGGGGAGGGAAGCCATCAAGCCAGATTTATACGGTCCTATCTGAAACAGCACTAATCTGATCTCCTCCGCGGTTATTGGACTTATAAGAGCCTCTTTGTTGGCCGGACTCAACTGGATCTTAATATTATTCAGGAAAACACTAGGATTTCTAGGTTAACCAGATTTAAAAAGTACTTGGACATGATTAGAGATATAAGCCTGGATAGAGATTGGACTAGTCAGCCACCTGTTAGTATCATCCTGAATCCAAAGGAGACTTTTTTTTTTTATTTTATTTTCTACGAGTGGTTCTCACGTGGAAAAAACCGAGTGTTTGAATCACACTTACAGTATATAGATATTATTGATCAGTACTTGGTGGCTGGTGCACTATTATATAGGCCATATTAGGAAACAGTTCGGTTCAATTGCCTGACATGATTTCCACAGCCTCTGCTTTCCTTCATACAGAAGAAGATAAGAGGATGCCATGGTCAGCATGACAATTTATCCCTTTCTTTTTCGATAATAAGGAAGAACAGCTTATCCTTTTCTTCCTCGGGTACCTTCACTTTCCTCCAAAACTTAAAGAAATTCTCTACTTAGATTAGAAGAAATTCGAGATGCGAAAAAGAAAACCAACTTTGCTTAATTCCTCATTCAGCCATAAAGGAATAATGAATACAAACCTATAACTTAAGGGGAAAAAATTCTTTACTTTCTTGTTGTCACTTTCTTTGCCGCTTTCAATTTTTCCATCAGTATAATAAAATCCGTATAGGCACATAAGCGAATGAACTGACTCCTACTCACCAATAATTATAGCCTTCTTGCATCATATATACATACAAAGCACTATACACAAGGAAGATGAGTTCGCCCAGACCAGGTGCCGACTATCAAGTGTTTCTGAGTTTCAGGGGACCGGATACCCGATTTTGCCTCTACCATTTCATGGTGGACGCGGGGATTCGCGTCTTCAGAGATAATGAAGAGATTCGGCCTGGTGAAAAGATCCAAGAGATACTGAGAGCCATCAACAACTCAATAGTCTGCATACCTATCTTCTCTAAAGACTATGCTTCCAGCAAATGGTGCCTACGTGAACTGGCAGAAATGGTGGAGAAGAAGAAGAAGATCATGCCCATATTCTATGATGTGACCCCCGACGATGTCAAGCTCAAAACATGTCTATATCGTGACGCCCTGACCAGACACTGGAAAGAAAAGGAGAAGGAGCAATGGGAAAAGGCACTTAAGGAGGTTGTCGAAACCAGTTGTTCGGAATCATCAACAAACAAAGAGGAGAAGGCACTTGTGGAGGTGGTTCAGATAAAGGGATGGGAAATGAAAGATAACGGGTACAATTACTTTTCAAAATTTATTTCGTTGAATATTTATGATTTTTTGCATTCCTTCATACGAGAAATAAGACAACTCGATGTGACACCCGATAATAACTTAAGAAAAAAATAAAGAATAATCCAAATACAACATTCTAGTGTTGGGAATTTCCCGCATTAAGCCAAGTCTGAAAGACCTGAAGGTCCGTCAAGTGAGGATGAGTTAGAGGAAGTAAGAATAATATCAGATTTGGTTGATATTATATTTTCTATTTCGTAAGAATTTCATTATTTCTCTTCAATATTTGCATGGAGAAATTTTCCTAAGTAATATTAGGGATACTTTTAGGATGTCTTCATAATATTTTAAAGAAAAAAAAATATTGGAGTTACTAAGAATATCCTTAATATATAGGGAGGATCTTGTGTATGTATAAAAGCGTGTGACAACCATGTAATCAAGCCGCGTTGCAAGAGACTTACAAGAGTGATGGCTGATAGATTTTTTAGGAATTCTCTTGGGTACGTAGTTTCTCTATAACTCTCCGGTGTTCAAGTGAAAAAGGCAAAAGAACTGTTGGGAATTATAATCTCATATACAAAAAATAAAAGAATAACTATGGGTTTATATGAGATTTGAGTACCACCACTTATTAAAGTGAATATGAGGTCAAGTCCGTGTAAACTCAATGGAAATTCAATAAGAACTAAGATGTCGTGTACCTCATCTCAATATAATCGGGTTGCGAGGGGCTTTAAAAAATATGAGTGTGATCTTTATAACAGTTGATAGCAAAAATAATCACTATGGTTGTTTTTATTTAGCCATTAATTTTATTAAATTTTATTATGTGAGATTTGGACCGTACACGTGTTCATATTTCTGCAACACGAAGATTCTCAGCCCATATTTTTCCTTTCTATAACTTCGACCACGGATCATTTCGACAACCCTAGGTCACGTCCGAAACTGGCGATTCTTTTATAGAACCACGATTCACTATCCATATTTTTAGTTTTTTCTTTTTTTTTCGTCCATATCTATTTACAATGACACAAGATCGCAACTAAGGGCTAGTCTATTTTAGTTTGAAATTAATTCTAGACCGAACCAACTAGTGCTTCAATACATTAAAAAATAATTTATAATTCCAAAGTGTAAAAAAGAAAAAAAAAAGAAAATTCAGTAATCAAAACACAAATATAATCGATCATTCAGATGGAAGAAAACAAGTCATCACAATAAAAACCCAATTAAATGTTTGGTTGATAAAAACCCAAATAAATTAAAAACATAAAAAGGAACCTAATTAAGATCGATGACTTGGAATCAGAGTTGTCCTTCTTCTCTGTTGCCGGTCGATTTTTTGGAATATCCCACTTAGCTTCTTCTCCTCCTTGTTGCTTGTTGCTTGTTGCATCGCACAGATTGTGAAGTCCTCGATGAGATCCTTTATTTGATCTCGAGGTGGATTCTATTTGTTCAGCAAGGAAATTCTCTTCCGGTGTAGGAGGCCTCTCTCTTGGCCAGTCCTTGATGGATCGTGGTTCTTTCTTTTTCTTTTTTCTTTTGTTTGCTTACTGTTGAAATATTGATTGGATTCTCTTCGATCATAGTGCTGCGTGATTAGGGTAGAGGGCTTCTTGTTTAATTTTAAGTAATACGGTTTTATTTGTTTTGTTTTTCTTTTTAATTTTGAAATCATAAAAATTGAATTTTTGTCTTAGTGAACCATCCAATTCGGTGATTTCAAATCAGAATATACTCATCCTCGGGTGTGAATGAGCGTCATCAGAAATATATGCGGATGAAAACATGAAGAATAAAAATATGGATATTGAATATTAGTTGTATAAAAGTATCATAACATGTAGGGACTAGATTTTTTTTTATTGAAATCCAACCGCAGATATATAGCCAACCACCATAGGTGTTTTTTCAATCAACCGTTATAGAATTTCCATCTATGGGTTAATAATCCGGCTTTGTCCCTTTTAGGGTTTTATATTACATATATTTGGGATCTTGGCATAACAATGGGAACATCCATATAAAAGACCCGACCTTGAGCACTGAGCAGTCCATTACTGGTTGTTAATGATTGTCTATCCTTGTTCTAAATTAAGAGCAAATTGGCTTATGAATTTTTTTTTTATTATTGCACATTAACTAATTATCATTATTACAATGCTTTCTTTTTTAATCTATCGCCGAACATAAAAGAATTTGAGATGTTTAATCTATTGGAGAGTGTTGGCGAAATTCAAAAGGAATTTGTATCATAAAGTCAAGGGGGGTGAAACATAATAATTTCATTATGAAAAATGGTATATAAACTCGCCAAAATCTAATTTAAATTTTATAATACCCCCGGAAATTTATCCCTGAGTGTTGTAGTATTTTTGATCAAAAGTGGTGCTAGTTTCAGTATTTCATATGAACTGTGTAAGCAGTTCCCAAGTTATACTCGGGAGTGATAGTGATATCATGAAGGTTTTGTAATTGTAACTATGGATCGCGATGTTATCCTTCCTAATGTCATTTCTTTTTTATCTGTGGCAGCTATGGTGAAATATGCAAATCTATCGTCAAAGAGGTACTTGTTAACCTTAAGATAAGAAACAGAGTTATAAGTGACCATTTAGTTGGAATGGATGATCTAGTCGAAACAATGTCAAATCAATTAGACATCCATGTGCCTGGCGTACGATATGTGGGAATTTATGGAATTGGTGGTTGTGGTAAGACAACTCTTGCCAAGATTATGTTCAACCAGCTCTCTGCTTGCTTCGATGCTTGTAGTTTTCTTGCGGATGTTCGAGAATCATCAAAACGTGGTCTCCTATATCTGCAGAAGAAACTAGTTTCTAATCTTCGAGCAAGACACTCAAGCGATATTTCCGATGTTGATGATGGGATTAAGACGCTAAAAGATATATGTAAAAGCAAGAAAGTTCTCATAGTTCTTGATGATGTGGATAAGAGGGAGCAAATTGAGAGCCTAGCTGGGAGTTTCAGTTGGTTTTCCTCCGGAAGTAGGATAATTGTCACAACGCGGGATGTACGTGTCCTCACGGTAGTCCAAGAAGAATTGGATGGAGACACTCCCGTGAACACAAAGATGTCGACTTTGGAAATGAAAGGACTGGATTCTGAGCAAGCTCTTCAACTCTTCAGTACCTTTGCTTTTAAGACGGACCAACCTCCGGCTGACTACCTTGATCTTTCGAAGGAAGTCATTTCTCTTACTGGACAACTTCCTTTAGCTCTTGAAATCATTGGTTCGCAGCTTTTCGATAAGCGCAAAGTAGAATGGGAAGAAAAATTAAGTACTCTAACAAAAATACCTCATCAGAACATCCAAAGAAAGCTAATGATAAGCTATGAAGATCTAGAATACCGTACAAAACAGATATTTCTTGACATTGCTTGTTTGCCTGTTAACTTGAAAAAGGCAAATGCAATTCCCATGTGGAGATCTTACGGTTTGCATCCGGAGGTGGGGATTAAAGACTTAATTTCCATGTCCCTTATCAAAATTGTTGATGAGGACAAGATATGGATGCATGATCTTCTTAGAGAACTGGGAAAAGAAATTGCTTGCATGGAGAATTTCATAGATATCCGAAAGCGCAGTCGTCTCTGGATTCTTGAGGAAGCCTTTGGGATACTAAAGAGAAAAGAGGTAAGCTCCACACACTTATATAAAGCTTGTCAGTTAACTTAGTACAGAGATAAGTATGTTTACTTATTCTTTCACTGAAGCTTATCCTTCTACTGATCTAGCAGTAAGAAATTCCAATTATACATACATTAGCCCACTTGCAAGTGCTTGCACATGCGAGATTACTTTCAGGTTATTGTGCAAAATTAGTATTTATTTTATTATGGTTTTGGTTGAATTTTAGAAGGTAAATATTTTTATTTTTGTTTTATTTTTTAAATTGATCATTATATGGAGATCATGTGTGATTATTTGCAATGAGACTGGGAGATTATTTTAGTTTTACATTTTTTTTATATATAAAATTGCCCATAGCAAATAATTTTTTGTTTTTACTATAAGCTTGAGCATAGAGAAATTCCTCAGGCAGTGATAACTGGAGGAATTCTCCTATATAATAGCATAAGATAAGTTATATATAAGATATATATATATATATATGTATAAGGAGAAGTTTACCTTGAGAAGCTTACCTTAGTTTATTTAAATTGGTTTGTTAATGTTTCCTTACTATAATTTCTTCTCCTTAGCAGGGAAGTGGGAAAACTCAAGTGTTGCATCTATCAGATGATGGTTGTTTGCAAAATTACATCCTTACATGTGAAAATTTCAAAAATCTACGCAATCTAAGGTACCTTAGGTTGTGCGGGTCGAATATTGAAGGAGATTTTGAGCACCAATTTCCACGGTTATGCTGGCTATGTTGGCAATCTTGCCCTTCTGATTTCAAGGCGAAAAATTTGAATTTAGAGAAGCTGGCCGTACTCGACCTCTCAAGCAGTCACATCAGTGAAAACTGGGAAGGATGGAGCCAAATTCGAGTATGTACATATATATCCATATCTCTTTGTTTAGTTGATGCAATAACTTGAGCTATATAAGGATTGAATGATGAATAAATGTTAGAATTTGAAAATATACACCAGTTTTCGTGGAGAAATTGTATGTCACTTATATCTAGTCTCCTCTTTTTATTGCTCTTAATTCCTTTTGTGTTGCTATGTTGTAGGTTGGAGATAATTTGGCAGTTTTAGACCTATCCAACTGCAAAAGATTATATAGGACACCAGACTTATCACGGTATTCAACTCTTGAGAGATTGATTCTTAAAGATTGCTGCTCGTTATGTCAATTAGACTGCTCCATTGGGAAGCTGAAAAGGTTGAAGCACTTGAATTTGAATGGATGTCGGAGTCTTCGAGGCTTGCCTGGAGAAATAGGTTCTGCAGAAGCTTTGGAAGAGATCTTCCTAGAAGGCAGCCACAATAGTTTCACTTTGTTACCAGAATCGGTCAGTAACTTGACGTCCTTAACGACAATCGAAGTAGACAACTCTCATATCTGTCAACTTCCAGATAGTATTGGGCGATTAGGGAAAGTCACACATCTCTCGTTGGAGCAATGTCATCAGATGAGGAGACTTCCAAACACCGTTGGAGATATAAAATCATTACTTGAATTAGATCTATCATATACAGGGATCACAGAATTACCCGATTCCCTCGGACGCCTGAAGAAGCTCAAGCGCCTTTCTTTGATGGCATGTCCAAACATTAAAAAGCTTCCAGACTCACTAGGTGATCTGAAATCTTTAGTCGAGTTGGATATATCTTCCACACAACTCATTGAGTTACCCGACTCCATTGGGAATCTGGAGGAATGAAATTATTGAAGATGGATGGTTGTCACGTGGAGAAGCTACCTAGATCTATTGGGATGATGAAGAAGCTTGAAGAGCTACATGCTGATAGCAGCTCCTTGAAAGGCGAAATCCCCACTGAAATAGGCATGTTGTCTTGCTTGAGAGTCTTGGAGTTATCATCTACAAAGATATCCTCATTGCCCTCTGAAATTAGTCAGCTCTCTTCTCTCCAAAAAGTCTCTTTGAGATGTTGCCATGGACTAGAAGATTTGCCGAGGCTTCCCATTTCGTTGTTAACGTTACAGGTCATGTCATCGGCATTGAGGACGGTCCCTGACCTCTCCGGACTGAATAACCTCACTGATTTACTCTTGCTCGGTTATATCCAAGGGTATCAGTTTAGTCAATTAAGCCAATCTGCAGAATCAATGAATCCGAGTAGATGGATGAGGAATGAGTGGACGGTGAAAAGAAGAATTGGTCAGATTATCAATCTACCGAAACTGGAGAATCTAGTGCTCCAGCTTTCGAATGTTACCAGCTTACCAGTGGAGATAGGTGCTTCTCAAGTACTCAAGTTTCTCGTAGTGGGTGGTCCACAATTACGGCACATCCCTCAGCTTCCGTCCAGTCTCTCCACTCTGGTTTTCTGGTGCTTGAAGTTGAATGGGAAGCAGCCATGCCTTTCAAACTTGAAAAAGTTGACATCTCTAGGTTTCCTCGAGTGTTCGATAGGAGAAGATGGTTTGGAATGTCTGGGAGTTGGAGAACTCGAGCAACTGGAAACACTCAGTATTTACTGTGACACGACAGATCTTACTGGTCTTCAGCTCCCGCCAAATTTGCAGAAACTGTATGTAGTTGACTGCGCTTACGTGAGGAGATTACCGGATCTTTCACACTTGAAGAATCTGAAGTTGTTGAAATTGCAAAACTGCAAACAACTCGCGGAGATTCCAGGCCTTGGAGAGTTAGAACCGTTGCCAAAAATATCTATTGTTTCGTGCGATTCATTGGCAAATCAGGAGATAAGATCAAATATGCCAGAAGAGACCTTATAACGGGCAAAGCGGAACACAGGGGATTATGATTATCCACCCCAAAGACCCCAAAGCAGAACGCAGGTGAGTTTTTGATGTCATTATGTTGGCTAGGTTTGTGTAAATTGAAAAACATCTCCCTCCTATCCTATGTATTTACAAACATGAATTTGCAGCTGCAAAATGATCCTGGGATTTACAGCATTTGACGAACTAATAATGGCTTGGTTAAAAACCGCAGTTAATATGGAGTTTTACGCATCCCTTAAGTGGCTCTGGCAGCAATTTCTTTTCGAATAATTCTTCTATTTTTCAAGAAAAGATCTCATCTCTGCGTGAATGTTCCCGATTTATTTTTTTTTGCCTCGCAGAGTGCTGTTATTTTCTAGTCAGTAACACAATGTTCCTTTCACTGCTCTTATCAGTTCCACCACGTCGAAGAGCCACAAAATGCAAAACCAGAGCAAATATATGCGTCTCTTCGACATGTTGATCTGAAGAAATGAACTGTGGCAAAAGCAGACACTGCCTCCAGCAGATTCATGAGACCAACAAGCAAGCTTGCCGTTGAGTTGAATCTTCTTAACAATACAATACAGAGAAATTTGCTTTGCTATGAGTATGACTTGTAAAGTAAAGTTAGTAAATTTGCTTGGTAACGTCAAAGTCCAACGTAAGTATTATATTTATATTTATATTTATATAGATATATAATATATTGCAGAGTGAACAAGGGAAGTAGCGACGACAGGTAAAGCGATATATATAGTTCATGAATGATATATACATATAAGGGTTGGGTTTGATGTTCAATTCATGTCTCCATCGCCACTCTAGGGCTATCTTCTCCCAGATTTCTAGTATATTATAATTGATGATATGTTGACGATATGATTTATAATTTCGATAAACTTTAGGTACAAACCCCAGTACTATTTAACAACTATAAACTAATATAGGTTTATAAATCTACTGGGAGATAGGAGAAAGGGAAGTAAATATCATAAAAAATTTTGAATTTGAAATCTTTATTTTGGGTCGAGATTGAGTAACACTGCACAAGGTACCTTTATTCTCAACCATGCAGTTATGTTTGACATTATAAGTCAGCCCTCTAATAGTTTCATAAACGGATATAACACCCATCCGGCCCGTCCTTTTAAATTAGGATGACAGCACGAAAAATCACAATTTTATTTTTATTTTTTAACATCATATTTACCATTTCTTTTTAAATTGTAAATTCACAAACTTTCTCTGATCAAATACACCATATCATCAAATTTCGCTGTTTAGTGCCATGTCCATGTTATGGTCTTATAAAAATAACTAGGAAGTAACCACGCTATGTGAGTCAACAAAAAAAATCGTCAATCTTTTGATATATTGTATTAATTTATGTAATAAATATATATAGAGTACAATTGAAACTAATGATAAAACTATTTATGTGTAAAAATTAAAAATTCTCCGTTGCTAATAAATGATTCATATTTTCTAAAAAAAATACTAATTAATACGTCGTATGAGGTAAAAGTTAACATTTTTCCCGCTAAAATTAATTTAAATTTGTAATATTTTTAATGAGAAAATAATTATTACAATAGTGGACCTTAAGTGGGTCCATAAATTTTAGGTGTTGAACTTGCAATGCATGCGTTCGAGATTCATTAAAAGCATTTCTTCATCATGGTTTAATCAATGCACAAGGAAGGAATAGTCTCAATCAATAGACTATCGTATTGCATTTCATTTAAAATTTTAAAACATTTGCAACAGCACAAATAAAAGGAGGCTAGCCAAAATGGTGATCAATTGAAACACATTCTTTATATTTGAATAAGAAAAAATTATTACCGAAAATGGATTGATTTAGGTGGTTCAATACATGTTTTCCTTAAGTAAGATCTCAAGTTTGATTCTTATGAAAAGAGAAAATCCACGATGATGAGAGTTTACCTCCTAATAGACCGACCAAACTGAAACATGAATTAATCGAGATCATTAGTCTTTGAATGCCAAGTGGTGCAAATTGAGAAAAAAAATATTAATTAATTAATTTAAAATGTCAATTCCTTTTCTAAAAAGGGGTCGGTGGGTCACGCCAGGGGGAAAACCCATCCTACTCGCCAGTGTTATCAGAACCGGACCGGATGATGAACCGGAAGGGGTACGGGGTCATGGGTTTATGGGTCCAACCGGGGGTTCGATGGGTCGGACCGCTCGTTTATTTAAAATAAAATAAATATTCATATTATTAAAAAAATTATGATAATTAAGATAAAAGTATGATGATTTTAAAGAAATATAACAATAGTATAAGAAAGTATCTATATTTAATATTTCTTACTTCAAAATAAATATTTTATTTTAATAAGTACTTAAAAGTAGAGTTAAAAGAACAAAAAAGTGGTGGTGGCTTGGTTGGTAGTATGCTAATATGAAAAACAAGAGGTCATGAGTTCAAATCCTTACACAACCAACCAATTTTTACATTAAATAGGAAACCCATAAAAACCCATAGAACCGGCCGGTTTAATGAAATTTTGCTTAAAACCGGCCGGTTCAATGAGTCCGACAGTTCAAAGCTGCCATTTCGGTTTTTAGGCGAACCGGACCGGACTTGGTGCCGGTTCCCGGTCCGACCGGTCGAACCGGCCGGTCCGGTCCAGTTCTGATAACAATGCTACTCGCCCTATGATTTCAGGATCCTAAAATCATTTCTTGTATTAAAAAAATACTTTTTGATAGGTGTCTCATAAAAATAATTTAGTTGTTAAAAATGATTCCCAATTACATTACTTTTGTATAATAATCCAAAATATATATTTTAATAACCAAAAGAAAAGCATTAAAATTTCCCAAAAAAATTCAACTATTTTTAAAATTTTAAGGCATTATTAGGAAATCGAAAATATAAGGAATACTTCTAACAACTTTTGGGCCAATTCTTCTTCTCTATTTTTGGCAAAGAATAAAAGATAACCCATAATATGAGGAAGTATCTTATATAAGATACTTTTTCCCATAAGATAGTGATTTTTCTTTTGGCGATAAAATTATTGTAAAAATGGGTTTAATACACCAGAGATTTAAAAAGTTTGCAATGTATAACAATGTGGTACAAAATGTTTTTCTCATAATGATTTGATACAAAACGTTTTAATTTGGTTTCAATCAAGTGCATTTCGTCAATTGTCCTCTAACAACGCTAGCATTTTCCCAACGTGGCTTGTCCTATGTGTTACTGTTGTCATGTAAACCAATCATAGCTCACCACATCATTACTAGAGATACAAATATGAAAAGCTAAAAAAAATGCATAAAAATTATCTAAATTGTGAAAAAAAAAACTCAAAATTCAAATTTCAAAGAAATCATCTCTCTTTATGCTCCCACCCTCCCTACCTACAGCCCATGGGGATCGAAGAAGGAAGATCGAGGAAGGAAAAGAGAGGGCAGAGGCTCTGCCACCATTTTGGCTGCCACCGTCGGACAGGTTCCAGCAGTCTTCTTTCACCTGCGAGCAACTTTTTGCCGGTATCTCCTCCTTCTTATCTCTGGTACCTACTGTCCCCCACATGAGAGCAGATCCACCGCCTCGACCTCTGGGCTTCAGAATTCGAGGGTTGGAATAGGTCAACAGGGCCACAAACCTTCGGGAACCAGCTTTTCGCTGGTCTGTCTTCTCTGTGGTTTTGCTAAGGTGAAAGAGCGAGCGAGCTGAGAAGTGACCCGACAAATCCGTAATAAGAAGTAGAGTTGAGGCGAAGCATAGGACTGAGCAGATAGACAGAGATGACTTCCATTGCTTCCGACCTCCTCTGTCTCGACCCTCTCCACTTGCAATCAGAGCTCAATACCACGAGGCCATCATGAGTTTCCTCTCCTCCGCTTCTATAGGTTCCTAGACTTCCCTATGGTCTAGCACTAGCCCGAGCTCAAGCACGAATCTCATCTCCACCTCGATCCCTTCTTGGCTCCAGTGTGGTCTCACCGAGTCGTTCCTCCTTCGGTGGCATCAATGGTTGCAGGAACTTGCCTCTCCACCTCGATCTCCAGCCTTCAACTCAGACCTAATCTCTCTTTTTTCTTAATTTCTTCAATTTTTAACTTTATTGTGGATATTGAATTTTTTTCTATTTCACTGGATTTTCTTAATTTTTTAAACTTTTAAATATTTTTTTCTGCATTTTTATTATTATTTTGGTATTTTTATTTGAATTTTTCAGATTTCACATCTTCATTAATGATATGAAGAGTTATGCCTGAATCCACGTGACAAAAGTGACACAGAGGACGTGCTATGTCAGTAAAATGTTAACAGCGTCGAAAGCAATTAACAGAATGCACTCGAAACCAAATTGAAACGTTTTGTATCAAATTGTTACGGAAAAAAAAAATCATTTTGTACGACATCATTACACATTACAAACCTTTTGTACCTACGTGGAACTTTGTTTGAATTGACAGCGCCCATCTGACATTATATTGAGTGTGAGCGGAAACCGATCTGAAAATGACCAAACCGAATAATCCATCTACCAAACTTGGATAATGACCCAAAAGTGGAACCCCAACGATCATCAGGATAACTTGGCATTGATCCAGCTCCAACCGTCAGCAGCAATCAAAAATAGAGAAGACTTACCTTTTATTATAGAAGAATCATCGGAATTTCATAAATCCAATTACTTGCAATTCCAATTGACAGATTACAGTGAGACGAAGTATTCGTATTTACATACTAACCCATGAAACCCCAGAATCCATATTGATCCGAGCAATTGAATCGTATCATGGCGGGAGTGACTGATAAGCAAGCCATCTTACATTTGAACAGCAGCTGTAGTGGAAGAACGAGCCAGTCATTGAGCTTTGGGAGGTTCATCATCTTCCTCAATATCCCAACTCAAGTCCTCCTCTTCCTCAGCAGCACTAAGCCGCTTCCTTAAGTCGACTCTGCTCGCACTGCTGGAGGCACCACCATCCCCTCTGCTCTCGTCATTGCTCACCATGTCTTCGATCTCATCCCACCCCAGGTCTTCCTCAGGTATCGAGGGTTGGGTTGAAACAATTGAGACATCGCTGTCTTTACACGACTCCACGCTCTCCACCTTCTCTTTCTCTTCAATCTTTCCATCCGACTTATCGTCCCTCAGTTCTTCAGAAACTTCCTCACCCGCAACTTGACTAGACCCTTCTTTCACTGATTCGAGAATTCCATTCTTGGAGTTTGATGCCGAGCCTTCACCTTCTTCACCATTGCCGTCATCGTCGAAATCCCACCTCAAATCCTCATCTTCATCCCCAGAAATTGCCCGCTTCACGAGCCTAGCCCTGGCGTCCTCGGCCTGCTTGAGCTTGTCCACTCTGTAAAAGTATCTTCCCCAGAAAGTCTCGCGATCAACCATGTCAGGCACGACCCTGTCATATATGTCCTTGATGATTCCATTTTCTTGAATCAAGCTCTCAATCTCTGCACTCCTCTCCTCCAAAACAAACCCTATCTCCCATTCCCCGTAATCCTCCTTATCCTCTGGCTCGTCACAGTAGGTACCAACATCACACTGAATCGCACGCAACTGAGCATCGAACCTGCTGTACTTCTTAACATCTAAGCCCAGAGAGCTATAGCTATGCAACTGAGAGCCGCTACTAATATTGCCCCCAGCATTCGCAATTTCGGCAGAATCAGAATCAAGATCTAGCAAGGCGTCCTTACTGTGGGAGATGATCTCGGCGGTGGACTTCCAGACAGTGGCGCCGATGTCGTCGATGGCCTGGCCGACCGACTCGAGGGACTCCTGGGCGACCGACGCGCCGACCTCGAGCGACGCCGGGAGGTCCTTGACGGCGCGGGAGGCGGCCTCGCGGATGACCGTGGTCTCCTTCCTCAGGCCGGACCCGAACTCCTCGATGTCCCGCCGGTAGTGCTGGATCACGGACTCCGATCTGGTGGCGAGGTTTTTGATCAGGCCACCGAAGCTCCACGCGCCTCCGCCGGAGCCAGTGCCAGGGGCGGGAGCGTCTCCGGGCGGGTCCTGTGGCTCCGGCTGCTTGGGCGAATCGGGATCGGAACCGGACGGCGAGGGGTCGTCGGAGAAGACGGATTTGAAGAAATCCATCGTAAGGGTTTTGGGAAATGGAGAGGAAGTTAATCTTCTTGATAAAGGGTTTGTTATCAATAGCGAGGGGGAATCGGTTGGGGAATTATGAGCGAATATTATTTATTTTTTAATTAATCAATTTTCTCATTAATTCATATTTTGATTTGATTATCTAGATTATTAATTACTGATTTAAACCGATCAAAGAAGCCTGACTGCTTGGTTTGACTCTCTCGGGTTTGAGTTTCTTCGGTTTGGCTTATTAGCTCAAGAGTTGTGATTTGTGGGGATTCATGACCGAGTATCGGTCCAAGACTCCTTTCGGCTAGACTTCTCTAATAGTAGCTATCTATATATGGATTACGCTATGCTCTGCATCTCGATCTTTACTAGGATTCATATAGAATTTAGTCTCAAAAAATTGAAAATAGACTATGATTCATATAGAATTTAGTATCAAAAGGTTGAAAATGGACTATAGCAACTGAAAAGATTTAATTATATTTATATTTTTATGTAAACTGCTTAGTTAAATGTATTTTCTTTTGCAATGATTTAGAAGCACCTGCTATATTTTCTATTTTTATAATGTACCCTCTTGGATATTTTCTTTGATTATAGAGAAAAAAAAATCATTAATTCATATTTTGTATTTATTTTGAGGGTCAAATTTCTTGCCGCTGTCAACTTGAAATCAAAGTGGAGAAAGAAACCCAAGATTGTACTGTCGGTTTCAAATGATCCAACATCTTTTGTCCTCTTACATAAAATTTTACTTTAGTATTTTCTTCCGTTAAGTGACATAAAATTTTACAATCGTTTTTTTTTTTTCGTCAAGTGACGAGATATAATTGCCTATGAGTTCCTCCCTGTCAAACCCTTTACCACATCTGATGCATTATCCGGAAATGTTAAGAAGGCAAACCACGTCATTCCCGTGATTGGTACGACTGAATAATCCACATAATATCGGCATCATTTTACAGTAATCTTGCAGCATATGCCATTGTGATCGGTGAGCTCCCTCTGTTTTCACATCGAAGTTGGGAATGGAGGAAAACATTAACTTCAAGAAAAGCAAGCAATTATTACAAGTAAATTCTCACGCCACGACACTTCGAACCAGTGAGGTGAGATACTGTAGCTGCTTAGCAAAAGATTGGTCACTCATATGCAACTCAGTACCATAGAGGGACCGATTACATCACTACTGTATCAAATTCAGTATTCACAGCAACGGTCGAGCATTTTACTGAATCATTTCATGGAGTCATCTACCCAAATCACCCATATAATAGGGCTCGTGCAGCAACAAACCTGTTACCACACGACTCCAACGAGGAGGTTCCGGTCTTAATTATTTCCCTCCCTCATCATCCTCAGAATGGTGAGGAACAGGTTGAGAATGTCCAGGTAGAGAGTGACGGAAGCCCAGATGTACTCATCGTATGTGAACCGCTTGATCAGATTGTCAGTGTCATAGACGATGTATCCTGCAAAGACGATGGCGCTGATGCCTCCGTAGATGGCCACTGATGTGGGGCCCAGTGGGAAGAACATCTGCATTTTTCAGAAATTTAGTTAAAGCGAGTGTATTTTCGAGATATTCCTATTTTATTACGGGATCAAAGGCGAGGTTCCGGACCTGCAAGAAGCTAGTCATGATCAGAACGACAAGGCTGGTGAACAGAATCGGACCAAGGAAGCTGAAATCCTTGCCCTTCCTAGAGGCCCAGAATGTATACCCGGTTAGGGCAAACACAACTGCTGATGTTAAGATTAGAGCTTCGAGCACAATTTTTCCTGCAAAGATTACCGCAGGTGAGACATTTATAAGTCCATGAATGAGAGATGAGAGACAAAAGAATTCTTGGATAACATGAAGGTTTTCTATTTCTATCAAAATATCTCAGTGAGGAAGAGATACAAACCATCAGTGTTTGCACAGCTCACTCCGACAGTGAAGCTCAGTGTCAGCGTGAAGAGGCCCAGGAAGACAAAGTTCAAGGGGTGCTTCTGCTGATAAACATGCAGAGGCCACAACACTGTACGTACGGAAATTTTGTCACAATTAGATAAAAGTATCAAATCCTCCCAATAGTACGTGCTTTACCACAAACACCACGGGCCACAATACACAATATCGGGTTCCTTTTATGAAAATACTGTTTAACTTGACACGATAGCATGCCACACCTGACAATACAAGCACAAAACTTATGATGCCCAAAACTTTTTACATAATATATACGCTAGTCATTTCTCAAAACCCTGGTTTTATTAAAGAACAAACTACACCGAAGCACGAATCTTAACCTCTAAGCAGTTTCACACTGAGGCAATATGGCCAAGCCCAGAAAAAAAATTTGCAAGTATCCCATGTCGCTACTCGTACAACTCACTCTCCTTCAGATGGTCTCTGAGATAAGTTCATCAGCGTTTGTTGCCAAATGGATAGCATAGAAATGAACACCCAGGCATAGAAGAAGGGAATTAAAAATCAAAACTTAGCCTACTGTCTACCAAGCCCTATCAAATTCATAATTTGACTGCAAAAGTTAAACAAGAAACGGAGAACGGCTTCATCAATTATCTCTGATTCCTTACATACTCCTAGATTCTTCATTTTCTTTTATTTTTTTCCACCCCTCGGTTCGATTGGTAAACTTATATGGAGATGGATTTTAATCTCTAGCTATTGTTGATTGAAGCTGATTATCAAGCTACAAGCATGGGGGACCAAAAACATCCTTTGGATCTTGTTTCGCTCATCAAATCATAAAAGCACCGACAGAAATATATGCATAAACCATTGAAATGAATACCACAATTTAATACGAATAACACCATTCACATGAAAATCTTCATCATCATTCAATTCCACAAAATATTGAAATGGGGCTGGTTGATTATGAAAACGGAAGTGACAGCATGAAATTCGACACGAAACCACAGACGTGACACAGATGGGCTAATACGACATTGACTCATGATTCAATTCAAAGCAAATGATGGTATATCTAACGATCCATAATTTCCATCGAAAAAAAAAAGGAAGATCCATGACCGTGTCCAATCTGCCGCACGACCGAAAGGGCAAGCGGATGAAATTGACACCGAATTGCTAAAAGGTTACTCGGATCAAGCCAAGATCAGCACAGAGGTACCAAGAAACGACGCAATTGGGCGATCATAAGCACCCGAATTCCATAGATCTAGGGTATTTAACTTTCATACGTACAGATGAAAGGAAGGAACACGAGGAAGAGCAGGAGGCCGGGGCTTCCCCTGAGGAGCTCGTTGACAGGGGCGTAGAGGACGGTTACGGCGGAGACGACGGTGGTCAACAGGATCTGAGCAGCCAGGATCCCGTAGACCTTGCGGATGAAGCCCCACCGGAGCTGGTTCTCGCCGTGGCTGAGGCCCGGGTAGAGCGTCTCCCCGGACTCGAGATCCTTCTCACCCTTGCTCACGGCAGAGTACCCGAACGCAGCCCTCTCCATGATCTGATCTTGGCCGGAAAATCTCTCTCTCTCTCCCTCGAAATGAATTTTCTTCCTTCTCTCGGGAAAATGGAGGGGAAGGAGAAGGGGGAAAGACTTGGAAGAGTTGACGAGGAGGGGGAGACCAATGTCGACCGTTGGATCAGATTAAGATTGGTGGGACCAGTGGAGTGGGGCCCACGCCAGTCGAAATCAACGGTTGTGAAAGCACCATCTATGTCGACGTCCACCTTGCGATCGTCGAAGGGTTCACCTTGTTTTATCCCTTCAAGGTTTGCTTAACACCATCGGCAGGCACCAATTAACAAAGACAAATTACCAACCAAACCCTTTTCATGAGGTTGTCATTATTATTCTTAAGATTCTTTTTTGCCTCTACTATTTTTAGTATTAATAATTAAAAAAACTTTATTTAACTTGTTTTATTAAAATACATATCAAAAAATGAAAAACGTTAGGCCTGTTTATTATTATTTTTTTTGGAAATTTTTTATAAAAATGAAAGACCGTAAATTATGTACTTGCTTACCTAAAATGAAGAACAATTTTAAAAAAAAAAAAAGAAATTTTTGAATTTTTTTGGATATCTCACACCACAAAAAAAGAATTTTCTAATTTTTCAAATCCAAAACAATTTAGAGAAGTATTTTCAATAGTTTTATAATTCTTTTCTCTTTAATTGGAAGGTTTTTATCTTTTTTTGTTTCTTAAATATATAAATTATCCTCTCTTTAATTATTTCAATACTTTTTTATTTTAAATTAAAATACATAATTTGAAGTATGTATAAATTAAGATTTTTATTATTTCAAAATATAATATTCTAATCTTCTAAAAGGATCATTTACAATTTAACTGATAAATGTATTTAAATGTTATATTAATTCTTTGTATATGGTGAATTTTGTTTTTAAAATGCTGTATCAAACTTTGCTAATCCCATGTTTATGTATCTATATGATGATTGGCAGATTTATTATATTATAAGAAGTAAAAGAGTTAGTTCTAAAATTAATCTTTTCTTTAACATAATTAGCTAATTTAAATTTACTTCTTTTATCAAAGAGGGTGTTGCACAGCGATACATGCCTTCGCTTAACAAACAAAATATTCCAGATTCGATACTCGTGCGACTACTTGTATCCCTTTACTAGCTATTAAAATTTTTATTTCATTGTACTAGTACATAGACCTTTTTTATAATTAAAAGAAATACTTCTTTTTTCTAATTACAATCATAGAAAAAATATACATAATAAAAAATTAATATAATTTTTAATTGGATGAAATTACTAATTTATTTTAGTTTGGATTGATATTCACAATTATAACCCTATAAATTATATTGTAGTCAAATTTGTAAATATATATATGCAACAATTATATATAGTAAAATTGACGCATCTTATCATAAATACTATAAAAAATGGATCGACTATACTTAAAGGTTTTCTGAAAACAACAAAGGATTTAATAAAAAAATATGAAAATATATATGAATAATTCGTTACTCGAGAATAATTAATAAAGTATATATATATTATTAGAACACACTAATTATATAAATTTACGACCATATCAATAGTAAAATTTAAAGTATGAAAATAATGATTTTGAATAGTATTATTTCAGAAAATGGAAAAAACAAAGTTTGTATATCTACACTGGATGTTTTTAGTATATCTTTTTATTATATTGATTGTTAAATAAATATACAGTATATATTAAATGAATGATTAGTTTTTTTCCTGTATGTCATTGTATCTCCTAAGGCTGGAACAAGAGACCCAGACATTAGTGTATTTGATTTTAGAGTTAAGTAGAGTTGAATTTTGATTTTAATTGGGTTGTAATAATTATGTTGTTGAATTATGAGAAAAAATGTGAAAAAATAATGAATAGTTGATAAATTTAATATTGAAAATTGAATTGAATAGTTAAAAAAATTAAAGAAAAGGGAAAAAGTAATAATTGTGTTGTTGACTTTTATTGTGTAGTGAGTAGAGTTAAAGTTAGAATTAAAATTTTAAAAACCGACCCTAAAATCAAACATCTAGGACCGCCTTCATGGTTGTATCAGAGCCATAAGTGGGGATAGGATGTATATTCCGTTTGGAATTCTCAGATCCAGTAGAACTCGTAGGTCATGACATCTAGGACCGCCTTCATGGCTGGTAGAAACTCATGTTGTGTTCTTCCTACAGTGTACTCTTGCATATCCTATACAATGAACTGAAGCTGGTAAACATAGTAATTAGGCAGCCATAGCGTAGGTCTCTCTAGAGGTTTAGATCCAATATCACAATGAACTGATGCTAGTTAGAAGTAATGCAGGAGGCTCTAATGTCCATCTCGTCGCTCTAATGGACCCTACACATTCACCGTTCATAGGAACCCGGGGGGAGTCCTAAGGTGTTCCCGTTTGTAAGACCCGACGGTTAGGGCAGTTTCAGGGAGAAAATTGGACAATGGCCCGGTAGTGTTATGGACACCGTCTAAGTAGATGGAGGTTATCGACAAGAAAAGAGTTATCCTTGTGTATTACAGAAAGTCTAGGTACAGCAGTTGTGGTGGGGTAAAGATCGATAGAGAGTCTTACTGTGTGAGCATGTCTGCCTACTATTATTGTTAAATCTAGGTACAGCAGTTGGGTGAGGTATGTGCAGGATTCTACAGGGAAACACTGTGTGAGGTTTCTTCCAATCGACCAGGTAAGTCTTAGATTTTGATCTTGAGAGAAGCTGGGTAGGAGAGTTAGAAACGGTTTAGCATCTTAATACCACTAGGCCGTTGGTTCTATAGATCTGTAGAGCTCTCGTCTAAGATAGGTATGGAATACCCCAAGGGTAAGGAGCTTATATGCAAAAGTATAGAAAGTCTTGATAAATATTTGAGAGACTGGAAAATTTATTGTTTTTGAAAATGAGTTTGTTCAAAATGATTCCTTCATATGCATGCGCAGGTTCCAACCATAAAATCGATAAGAATTATGTCTGTAAAAGAGGTTCTTTTCATGATAGAATTAATGAAAAATAGCTGAATTAAATTCCCAGCTTTCAATATCTGTGTCAGTTGTCCCTAGGGTAGACACAGTAGTCAAGGAATTTAAAATAGATTACGATAAGCTTAGGAGTGACTTCCTAGCACCCCATAATGACCATAAGAGGAGATGGCTCCATGAGTCTTTCTCTAAAGAATATACCAAGTCTCATATTATGGCAAGTTGGACAGCATTTGTGCTAAAAAACTCCACAAATATCGTATTTTGGGATTGGTTTGAAAATCATTTCGTACATGAAAGAATGGTATGTGTAACTCAGAAAACCATAAAGTGGAATCTGCTAAACGCGAATCCGGTTGAGTCAACACATCCACCCTTAGGTACAATCATAATTCCCCATCAAAATGAGGAGATCAAAGCTTCTCCTTTCAAAAAGAAAGTCGATGATTCACTGGCCCCCAAAGATATTAAAAACATCTTTGAACAAAATAATTTCACCAACCAGTGTCTTTCCACCATAGGTTCCCAGTTGGATAGGATAGAACAAGAAGTCACCAAGCCTGTTTCTAACCAGGTAGGGACCTCTAGTCGTCCAAACCAATCAAGGCCACCCATAGAAACTCTCAGAAAACCTCCTTTTAAACCCCATGAGATTCCCATCTCTAGGAGACAAGAGTTTAATCAGGAGCTAGAGAGAAGAATAAAAAAACATAAATCTCCAGAAAGAATCTACCTCCATGAGTCTGCCTAAAATGGTTATCCCGGACACTCCCTTGTCAGGAATAGAGCCTGGAACACCAATGAAAGCAGCCAAACATAAGACACAAGAATCTGAAGGTTCGAATGTCAATGCCATCGATAAAACTGGAGAGTTGAACAAAATAGTGTGGCAAGAACCCCAGAAACCCTACTACACTACCATAAGTGCACCAGACCTAGTTTTGGAAGAAAAACCCAATATTGTCCAAAATAGGTATAGTGCCAACGCCATATATGAGTGGAACATAGACGGACAGTCTGAGTACAACATACTCAGCGTCTTGCAGCAAATGACAATGGTGTCAAATGCTTACAAAACCCAGACGCGACTGTCTGACCCAGCCATAGCACACATGCTAATAGCAGAGTTCACTGGCAAATTGAAAGGATGGTGGGATAACTACCTATCGCCTTTCCAACAAAATGAAATCCTGACCAGCGTCAAGACAGATGAATCTGGTGAGATCATCTGGGATGCTAACAACGAAGACATCCCTGACGCCGTAGCAACCCTAGTCTTTGTCATCTCCCAACACTTCGTAGGAGATCCCTCTCACCTCAAAGATAAAAACCTAGAGTTGCTGTCGAACTTAAAATGCAAAAGACTGTCTGATTTCAGACAGTACAATGATACCTTCCTCACTAGGGTCATGTCTAGGGAGGATTGTAACCAACCGTTTTGGAAGGAAAAGTTCTTAGCAGGTCTGCCAACCTTGTTAGGAGAACAAGTCCGAAACGAAATCAAATCCATAAATCATGGCCAGATACCTTACAAAGAACTGAGTTATGGAGAGCTCATCAGCTTCATCCATAAGGAAGGTATCCGAATGTGTACTCAGCACAAACTCCAAAAACAATTGAAAAAAGAAAAGACCCAGACCAGGAAAGAGCTTGGCAATTTTTGCCAGCAATTCGATCCCTCTTTTCAGGTTGACAAAAAGGTCGAAAAACCAAAAACCTGCAGTGGGGACTGCAGCAGAAAACATAAGCCCAAACATTTCCATAAACCCAGGATTCCCTCAAAACCACCTCTCACTGATAAGGGTAAAGGAAAATCCAACTCTCCCTTTAAGTGTTTTAAGTGCGGGAAAACTGGCCATACCCAGAGGTACTGCTACCTCAACAAAAAGATTCATCAACTGGAAATTGATGATGACATAAAATTCAGATCTGTAATCTATTGATAGAGTCCTCTGACTCTGATACAGAATACTCATCTGCAAGTGAAGGAAGCCTGCAAATGGATGAACTAGATTGTTCATCCGATGATGAAAAATCGATAAATGTCTTAACCAGGGACCAAGAATTCTTGCTAGAAATAGCAGAACAAATCCATAACCCTCTGTTAAGAAAACAATATCTGGAGAAGTTGAAACAGGGCACTCTCGAAGGCGAGATCAAAACCCCTAATTACAACCTCTCTGAAATCCTTAAAAGGCACGATCAGAAGCAAGCTCAAAAAACCTCGTTTGATGCCTAAAAGGAATTCGAAATTCTAAGGAATGAAGTTATTTGCCTCAAAATTGAGCAACAACAACATTCCTCGATAATTGCTTAATTGAAAGAGCTATTCACTGAGGCACCAAAACCCTCAGCCAGCTCTGATCAAATTTCATACACCAGGACAAAAACCCAGAGGAAGATCTGGCCTTGGTACAGAGAAAAAATGATCAGCTTGAAAACTTGACCATGATAGGAGACCCTTCTCCTAACAGATGGTTGATCAAAATCACGCTTGTCATTAACCATAATCTGTTTATCAATGCAACTGCTCTATTTGACACAGGAGCAGATGAAAACTGCATTAATGAACGACTCATTCCTGCTAGATTCTATGAAAGAACAACTGAATCACTTTCTTCGATTAGTGGTACTAAGCTCGACATCCAGTATAAGTTGAGTGAAGTAGAAGTTGAACAGAACAGAGTCCGGTACAAAACATCATTTCTTCTAGTAAAGAACCTTAGTCATAAGGTTATACTAGGAACCCCATTCATAAGGATATCAACCTTAGTCTTGTTTTGTTTTCTTGAACATCATGTACTCCCTTCGGCCCATCATGGGCTAAGTTTCTGAATAAATCTTCATGTTGATCTTATATTTATCTTGATGGTCTATGCATATCAGATCCTTGTTCTTTCTGTATTCCATGGTTATCCCCTACGATAGATCTTGGGTGTAAATGGTATCAAAGCCATAAGATGGTTCGATATATATATATATATATATATATATATTATCAATGGTGAGACGGAGACCATTGTCGGATCATCGGATGGTTCGAGCGTGAGCTTCCCTGATCACGAAGTGTGATCTCTGAATTGCCAATGAAATCCACATATCTCAATTTTATTACATATGAGAAATAATGTAAATGTCCCGAAATATTCTTGTTCTTAATTAATTTCAATCCCCAATCCCCAGCGCTCCCCCTCCTCCCCGCATCAACAACCCGCTGACAACAACTTGCAGACTAGCAGTTCATTGTTGCTCCATATTTTCATGTATGTATCATGTCATTTGTCGGAATCTTCGGTCAGCATGGATCGTTCAGTGTAATGTATCGCTGGTTTGGAACATCATTAATGGGAACAGAACCGTTTTACTCCTGTTCGAGCAGGACAATGAATCTAAATATAAGAAAAGAATTATTCCGGAGAAGGCTCTAATAGAAAAACCCACCAAAATCCGGGGGACAAATGATCTACTGTGACAAGGTTCTGACAAAATTGGTACATAGCTGAGTTACAAGAGCTAACCTAGACAAAACTCCAGCTGAATCTTTATGTTTCGATGAGACCCGACTCCCCCTGACGGAGCTTGTGGATGAGTGGACGTCTTACGACTTTGTGACAACCTGCCTTGAACATAAAAGCTAGGACTGCAAATGAATTATTGACGCTATTCCCTTCCGTAAGACACTTAAGCAGTCTCGCGAAGGTTTCCATCCGAGGTTTGATCTCTCTCTTTCGCATGCTCACAAGCCGATCCCTTGCTTCAGCAGCAAGCCCTTTTCCGCACAATCCCCAAATGAGAAGATCATCCAGAGGCAATGGAGTGAAGCGCTGCTTTTTCATCTGTTCCAAAAGTACCTTTACTCCTTCTACATCCCCCATCTCTTTCAAGAGACATTGCGCAATGGCTTCATCAAAGAGCTTTCTACAGAGCTTTCTGCACTCCTTTTTCTCCCCTTCTGCCAAAAAGTACCCAATCAACGCATAGTATGTCAAGTAATCACGGGCAATGCCCTTCTGGGGCATTTCCTGAAACAAGTCCCATGCTTCTTCTATCTTTTTATGGAAAATCAACCCACAAATCATCGTGTCGTAAATGCTGGTTCTTCCTCCAAGACCCTTATCTGACAGCTGGGCAAATAGCTTGCGGGCAACTTCGACGTTACCGACCTTGAAGAATGCGTTGATCATTCTACAGATGGTGTCCTTTTCTGGGAGAAACCCTTTACTGATCATCTCATACAACAACTTCCTCGCGTCCCAAACCCATCCAATCTCGCAAAGGCGGTGAATCATAGTTGCATACATGATCCGATCTGGGGCATAGCCTCTGTCCTTTAATTCATTGAAAACACGAAGAGCCTCAAACTGCTGCCATCGCATGAGCAGCCCGTTAATGACTGCCTGATACGTGGGAAGACTAGGAGTGCAGTTCTTCTCAATCATTAAGTGCAGGAGTTCAGACACTCGATCGAATTTACGCCTTTTACAGTAACTAGAGATCAATACATTGAAGGCCACCGGTCGAGGGACCAGCCCATCTTCCAAGACCAGCCTGAGCAGCTTGTAACCCCTCGACACTTCTCCATCGAGACAAAAAGCTCGAATGAGATGCCCGACAGTCTCCTCTCCCATGTCAACTAAACTACCCGATGCCACCAACTCCTTGTACAATTCCCACACGAGGCCAGTCCTCTCGGCCTTGACACATGCTGAAAACGCCACATTCCACGTCTTGGACTTAAGGGTAAGTCCCTTTTTCTTCAACCTGCGGAACGCATCCATTGCATCATCAACTAAGCCCCCCTTGAAGAGACAAATAACATACCGTTCAAGCGAGGCAGCTTGGGGAGCAAAACCCGTCTGAGCAATGAACGACTTCGCAGCATGACAAGCCTGGGCCTCCACAAGCGAATCGAAGAGCAACTCGCAGGAACCGGGGTCGAGCCGGGCACCATAATGGGAGAGAGACCAGTAAAAGAACCTGATAGATATGAGCAAATTACTCTGGTTCTTGAACAGCTCTTGCAAGAACACCGGATTGGAGAAATCAAAGGAAGGGAAATCCGAGGCCAGGGTCTTCTCCCATCTAGGTCGAGTCCTCGTAATGTGACAAACCCTTTTGGCAATCTCAGACATGCTAACGTTCGAATTGAGTTTTTCGGCATCAACTCCAGGCTCTGTGCTGAGGAACCGAATTAGGGCAGCGGGTCTCAGCGGAGCGCCGTGGCCATGGCGTAGGACTGAGATGGACCAGTAAGCTCGCGCCATGGAATGTATCAAGTATTAAGTCTGTTGCTACTATCATCAATGCTGCACATATCATCAGTGCTGCTGATGTGCATGAAAAGCTTGAATTTCACTAACAGAGCTCGAATGGGAGCGGCTGAGTCGCCCAAATAACTTCAAACCAACCATGAAATGATTGAATTCACTCACCGATAATGATGAGACGCGTCCAGCAATCAACACACCACAAAACCCCGAAATCGAAATCAAAATCGTTACCTCTCGGAGTTCACCTGTGCAGTGATTTGGCAGCTGCCGAGAGGCCGCCGTCGCAGATAGTAGACCGGCCAGAGGGAGAAGACAAAGCAGAGAGAGAGAGAGAGAGGCGGAAGGAAGCAGAGGCTTGAATCTGCCGGGGCAAGATCAGCAGCCGTCGCAGAGATAGAGAGAGGCGGCGGAAGGATCGGAGACCGCCACCGCAGATCAGCAGCCATCGAGCAACGGGGAGCAGACCCGGAGAAGGAAAGGAGACTGTGGACATGGGCCGGGTCTTGAATATGTTCGGATACGGGCTTAAGAATTGAGGCAGGCCCATGCCAAATTGTTTTTCTTTCCTGATCCAATTCAATCAGTGATATTCTATTCAGTTCAGTCACCAATTCAGTTGATAAATGAATTCTGCCATATGGGACGTTTATGAATCGTGCTGGAATAAAATGAAGCACTGTTGCTTCGAAAGGGTCATCGGATTTATTCAGTCCTCAACCAAATACAAATCGCTGGTGTTAACTTCCCGGGATAGGCGGACTTTGCGTATAATTTGCACTATCTAAAAGCTTCTCCTGGAAGTACTTGAAAACAGTATCATTGGTGTTCGATAAGAACAGCATTATAGTACAATGTCTCAGGTTTGTGTCTGCCAGATAGGCATGCATAGTATGTACGAGAAAACTTATCCGATCTCTTCCCTTGAACGGTCACTTGATCCCTCTGGTCCGTCAACTCAGCACCAGGGGATGGAGTTTCGTGAGAATCTAACGGCTCAAAGGGACCAAAAGATCATCCAGGAAGGGACCATAATATTATTTCCATGTACTCATGTGATCAATCTTCTTCTGTAAAGTATGAACCAGGTGGATCGCAGAATCTCAATCGATATCAATATACAATCGGGGTCAAACCCTTTTTTGTTTTGGCCTTTATCCCCGCTAAAGAATACACGGATGAATCCGCAAGTCAAACAAAGATGTACTCTGACAAGATCGAAGCGCCTACAAGGCCTGCCAAGCACACCAAGGAGATGACATTGGATGTAGCATTCGATGAGCCAGACAGAAAGTAGATCTTGTGACTGCAGCTGTTCCCCCTAAAGCCTCTGACAATCATCGCCTGTGAATTTGCACAAAACCGTTAACGAAACAATGTTGAGCATTCTTTAGAAAAATTACTAGGGAGGCGGACAAAAACATAAAATAGTGTGCTACTATGATATATATCTCCCTTAATCGATACAGAGTCCAGCTCATTTGCCACTCTATATACAACTATAATGTCCAATATTGCTGCAGATATAGATAACAGCCAGACAGAAGGGGGAATTCTCAAAGGAGATAGAGGAGATAAGTAAGAAATACCTAAAAGAGAGAGGGTACCTGAGAGATCTGCTCTGCATGGTTAAATATATTTTTGAAGATCCGCTGGATATAGCCAATGAATACTGCACGAGAAAGCTTGCTCATCATGGGTGCCGATAAACAAGTAAAAAGAACAGAAATGGCTATCACTAATAAAATCAAGCAGTGTTCACGATTTATCCTTACTATCAATTGTCTCCATCATGGTTAGCTGAACCCAATTTATCCTACGAGAGACGATCCCCAGTGCAACATTTCTTAACTGTCGACAGTACAGGAGGAAGCCACTTTAACGAAGTAAATAGTCGATTATGCCCAAGTTTACCATTGACAGTCACAGTCGTACCTCATCAAAAACTATATGGATGAATCTCAAGGAGAGTAACAAGGTCAGAATAATTTCATCCACTGGTACGCCAACGTATGTTAGTGGGATCAAGTACCATCTTAAAGCAAATGCTAGTTGCTCAGGTGATGTGGTTGTCAGGCAAAGGCTTGCACTTTGGAAGATCTTTCAAGGAAAATAAAATGAGGGGATGATTATTCTCGGAATAATAACGAAACGGTTTCCTTTATAGAAACAATTGTAACAATGATTTTCCATACTTTACCATCTGAGTGATTTTTTTACTATTTGCAAATCAACTGCAATTTCGTTGTATCAACTGAACCAGCAGCCCATAGCTTTGGAAAACAAACTATGGCTTTGGATAAGTAGCACCATTGATTTCAATATTTTAGAACAAAAGTTCTACCAAAAAAGTGGTGATAACCGACAAAAGATGGTAGAATATGAACCTTTTTCTTTTGAGCTCAAACTCCAAAAAGAAATGCTAATCGAAACAAAGAACAGGAAAATAAATAAATAAATAAATAAATAAAGGCAGGTAGGAGAAGATTGATAATTACAGTGAAAGTTAAGCATGCTGCTGTGCTAGCAACCGACAAGCCCTTCCTCGTAAACTGAAGTGGTCCGAGCTTCATAATCAGGTAAGAGTAACTCATGAAAGATGCAGGAAGACTAGGGAGTCCCATCATGGCAGCTGGTGGAGTTTTTGATTGGACAAGAGCAGGCGCACCATCCGATCCCAGACCCAACATGATGAAAAGAATACCCGAGAGCAAGGATACCCTTCCCAGTTGATCCTACACAGATTTGTACAATCCGTGAAAGGGCATCTTTCCCGAAAGCATGGGAACTATTACAAAAGAAATGAATACAAGTTTTTGAATCAAAGGGGCATAGTGCAGCAACAACTAATATCGTTTCAAAGGAAGGAAAAAACACAACATGCCTAAGTAACTCACCATCCATAAATGTCTAGGGAGGATCCATATCGAAAGGAAAGCCAAGTACACGACTAATCCAAAGCGCATCATTATGTGGGACCGAGCAGGCAAAACGACAAGAGCCACAACCCATACCTGCACAGAGCAATGATAATGCTCAGAAGAGAACAAAATCACAAATGCACGCCATAACCTGCATTGTCGTTTTAAGGAACCGAGATAAAAAGTTACTGAAAGATGAAGAAAGAAGATAAAGCAGGGTTCTCAGTTCAGTCACTTGTAATTCTCAAAAGAGAAGAATCCATCAAGTAGTCTCTATTACCATCATCATTAGTAGTGTTTAGAATTATCGCATCGAAAGAAAAAACAGTAATCTCTTCCGGAAAACGAATCAAGGATATCACACTTCTATGACAAATGTTCCACGAAATTCAGAGTTTCTCCTGACAGAGGAAAAAGTTTCCATTTCCACCTTTCCGACATCTCACAACCGCCGAAATTCGGCTTTCCCTGAAGAACCGCAATCTCCAGTATATCTAATTGAGATACTTTCTCCTCTCTACCGTAAGCAAAAGTCACTTTAGAAAAAAACCGAGAGTAGCACGAAGTAACCAAATCCGACCTCAGCTATCAAAACCAATCATCAATCGATGTTCCCCTAATTAAACATACTTCACACTAATGTAGGAGTACGAAAAAGGTACCAGTTTGATTCTCGGGTCGACCGAATGCAAGAACGTCCCGGGCGAGGGCACGAACTGGCAAATGGGGCTGGCGGTCGCGTTCGCTATCAACCGGAAAACCTTATCAGGTCCGAGAGAAATGATGGGCAATCGGTTGACCCAGTTCTCGGTTCCACCACCATCGCTGCCGACGGAGGCCCCGACCTTGAAGCCCCGGTGTCCCAACAACTTTAGGGTTTTGACCTGAGAAGGGGGCAGCCTGGGGTTCCAATGATGAAGGCCGGAATTCGACGAAATTGAGGGTCGTCCGCTGGGTTCCTGCGGGAGAGGAGCTAAGGTTGCCCGTTGGAACGTACAATTTGCGCACAACATTGATGGGAATCCGTAATTCTTCAGCCGAGGTTTCGGAGGTTTTGGCCAGAAATGGCGGGAACTTGGCGATAATATGATATATGGCGACTGGCTGGTTATTAGTTCTGGAAATTTGATTTTAAACCTGAAGTATGGACTTATACTGTTTTACCGACCTATTGTTTTTGTTATTCCAATATACACCATGTAGTTGCGATTTATTTATATAAGTACAAAAACTTAAAGCAATAAACCATTTATATCGTAGAAGACATTTACAATTATAAAATGCAATTAGATTGAGGAAGGAGATCTGGTGCAGTGACACAAGTCGTTCCCTAGAATCATAATTTCTCGGGTTTGATCCTCGTCAATGGGACTTATGTACCATTTTATTTGCCTTCGCTATTTCTATTCTTGTAATAAGCCATAGATCTCGCTTATAATCGAAAAAATGCAATTAGATTCTCTAAAAAAATGCAATAATTAAACTCTAAAAGCGGATTTTATAATTAATATATGAATAATACAAAAAAAAATATTCAATGGGATTTTAGCATAACTTATATAAAAATAATAATCAATTCATAATATATAGAACTACAACAAATTATCACATGCCACTAATTTTATTAACTTATTGTCATGTAAAAAAAATTAAAGGGAAAATAGCTTGAAAAATCAATTACTTTCATGAAATTTCTCGATCTACCAATTTTTAAAATTTTGGCATGAAAAATCACAACGTTTACCTATGTTTCCCTAATTTACCAATCCATTAATTGGGCCTTCAAAACTGCTGACATGGCCGTCAACGGTGCTGATGTGGCAAACGATTGCCTTACGTGGATGGCATGACACAAGTTTTTTAACCTAAAAAATCACACAGTTTGCTTATTTTTCCTCCATCTACCAAAATATCAATTACTTTCTATCATCTACCAAAACATCAATAACTTTGAGAAATCACATAGTTTGCTTATATTCCATCATCTACCAAAATATGACTTCTTTGAATGATTATAAGTTTGAATTAGGGACCTTAATATATATGTTGATTTGAATGGTAAAAGAATTTTTAACAGAAAAAAGTGTTAGAACAGTTACAAGTTTTTGTCATTTGCAATCAAAAGAATATTCATTTAGACATATTATACTGCAAAGACGATAACCATGCCAAAATAACTATTCCATTAGAACTTATGCACACCAATATCTATAAAATTTTAGCATGGTTAAACTTGTTGGACATCATGACTGATTATTTTAGCATGGTTAAACTTATTTTGGCATGGTTCATGTAGATATTGACTTTTGGGACCGATTGTTATTAAATTTTGATAATGCAAATATGATGAAAATGCCGAAGATAGAAATTCAACATATCTACATTATCAAAATATAATACATAAACTATAAGAATAAAATTGAAAAATCCTAAAATTCTGAAAAATTTTATGTGCGATAAAAAAATAGTTGAAGAACTCACCTTCAAAAATCTAACTGTGGATGTATCTAAAATTAAACTACATACATGCGAGAAAATAACAATCACTACAGATATCTATATCTATAGGCTTTAAAAATAAAACTAAATTCATTTTTTAAAAAAATAAAAAAATTCGAGAAAATAACGGCCGATTCACTAATCCATATATATTTATTTTTAAAATTTAAATTAAAAATTAATAAAGAAAACTCAGAAAATCGATAAAATAATGAATAGTTCCACAAATCTATATCTATATATTTCTAAAATTTTAAATTTATAATTTAGAAAAAACTCAAAAGATCGAGAAAATTTCATTCAGAAACGAAGTGTTTTGGGACATTTGGCACGACCTACTTTTATTCTGCTTTCACATATATACAGATAGAAACTTAGAAATATTATACTGTAAAGACAATAACCATGATAAAATAACATTTCCAACAGAATTTGTGTTCAACAAGTTAAACTATGCTAAAATTTTATAGATGCTAGTGTGCACAATTTTTGTTGGAAAGGTTATTTCGGTATGGTTATTGTCTTGATAATATAATATGTCTAAGTTCCTATATTATTTAATGTGATATCAGATATGGATTTTCTTTTATTTTCCAAATGACAAACTCGTAACTGTTCTAACACTTCTTCTCTGGTAAAAATTCTTTTAACATTCAAATGAACAGACATATATATAAGTTTCTTATTCAAATTTATAATCATTCCAAAAAGTCATATTTTGGTAGATGTGATTTTTGAAAGAAGTCGTATTTTGGTAGATGAGGGAACATAAGCGGACTATGTGATTTCTTAGAGTTATTGATATTTTGGTAGATGAAGGAAAATTTATTGATATTTTGGTAGATAAGGAAAAAAAGGTAAATTGTGTGATTTTGTAGGTGAAAAAGTTTATGACATACCATTGCCATCTACGTAGACAACCGTCTTCCACATCATTGTCGTTAATGGCCACGTCAACAATTTCGACGACTCAATTAACGGATTGGTAGATCAGGGAAATGGAGGTAAACGTTGTGGTTTTTCAAGCCAAAATTTTAAAAATTGGTAGATCAAGAAATTTCATTTAAGTAATTGATTTTTCAGGCTATTTTTCCCATATTAAAATATATGAAAATAAGGAAAAAAAAATGTATAAGTGAAGTTTGTAAGAGAAGTTCATGACCTGCATATTTGTCAGAAATCCCTTTAACATATGGACGATTTTACATGCAATGCATAGAACATTTAGTTGCGAAATAGTTATTGAACAAACCAGATTAGCCAACTTTCATAATGATTTTAATTTGAAAAGCAAAACTATTTATTGAAAATATTAATTATTTTTAAGAAGCATATTATTTGCAAAAAAAATCAAATAGTTATTATAAAAATATTTAGGGTAAAGTGCACTAACCTCCCTTAAGGTTTGGGGAAATGGCACTTAGCCCATTTGTTGAAAAATAGACACTTAACCCCATTTGACTTATTTGACCAAGCTATTATTTTAGGAAAAAAAATATTAATTGGGTTCACAACTTAATAATCTTTCTTTTCAAGACCATACATTTACTTTTTCTTGAATAAAGCAACCACATTAGATAAAATATTTTTATAAGACTTTCTTAATGTATTTTTGAATTTTAGAAATAAAAAATTTTAAAAATAAACATAAAATAAAATAAACTGGTCAAAGAGGGAGGAAAAAGGCCTCCAGTAACATTTCCTGGGGCGATGATCATTAAATGAAGCAAATTCAAATGACATTGAGTATAATACTTACCAAAATAGAAACCAATTTCATATACAAATTCAAAGTCACGTAAAACAAATTTAGATATTTAGAAATCTTAAATTTATTTTGAAATTTAAAATTAGTTAAGGTCAGTCCCTATTGGATTTTTTCAGAAACCCTAGAACCGGATTAAGGTATGAAATCATCCAAAATTGAAATTGGGTAAGTAACTTGACAAATAATGTGGAGGGTGGTTCTTTAACAGACTCTATCTTTAGATTTTCGAATTGGATCGGGTCTCGGTTTTCGCCTCTTTTTTTCATCCCTAGTGCCCGACGGCAGGCCGATCCCCTTCCTTCTCTTTATTTATCCTCTCTAATCAAAGCTTTCAATTATTTTTATTTTTTACTCCTTAAGTAAAAATAAAATATAGAAATGATAAAAATCGTGTATAGACATTCTATGAAAGGGATTTTTACCATAGTTTATCTGTTTTGTCAAATTTATTTTATACTTTAAAAAGTGTCTAATATATCATATGGTTTATATTTTGCCCCAAATCTATCCCGGCGTTATATGCTACGTTAATGAAACGGTAGTAGGCTCCAAATCTATCCCATGGTTTTAATTTTTTTTCTCAAATCTATCTTATGGTTTTAATTTTTTTCTCAAATCTATCCCGAATAAAAAGGGCTACAGTGGCAAGGCCGTTAAATGTTGACGGAGATATAACGGCGGGATATATTTGAAGAAAAATGTAAACCGTGTAATATATTAGATACTTTTTTAAAGCATATGATAGATTTGACAAAACGCGTAAACCATAGGCTGTATGAGGTAAAAACCTCTTCATGAAATGTGAACCTTATTTAGTAAAAAAAAATAAATGTATGGACTGAAAAAGAAAAAACTAAGAAATAAGACCCTAATAAGTAATGATAATTTGGTCAACTAAGTCAAATGGAGCTAAGTTCAACAAATGGTATTTCTTCAACCTCAAGGGAGGTTATTGCATTTTACCCAAATATTTAAATGTAAAGATACAAAATCAGTTTTTCCTATATAATTTATTCAAAAAGAGATTATCACAAATTACTAATTTCATAAACATACGGTAATATGAAAATGTATAAATAATAATTGATAAGGATGCACAGAATATTAAGTTAAAAAAATGGAAAATAAAGGTTATGTAAAAGATATCTAACTGATTATTGATATGCGATAAATTTTTGTCATGCATTAACAATTAAATAAGTATAATAACATATTAAATAAGACAAATGGTTGCAAAATTATTTTAAAAATTAATCTAACTTTTACTAAATATTAATTATTTAAGTTTGCAATTAATTATTGAAAATTCTTAGTTTTCAATGATAAATTTTGATTTTCTTAACTATACATGAGAATAATTTCTATGACAAATATCAATGAATATATGAAAAATAAACATGTGTAACACATGGGATAGAGGACTAGTAAACAGAATTCCTAACTATAACCCAAAAAAAAAAAAGGAATTCCTAACTTAGACCGTACAGTGTTTAACTGTTCAACTCTTAATTTTCTCTTTTATTAATCAATGCTTCGAGCACAAACAGAAAATGTGCACAAATAATTTAACTCTGTTCATATCAATGTGTAGGTTAAAGTTTTTTATTTTTCCTGTAACACAGGTCCGAAGCCCAAAAGTCGATGGAACTGCATTACGACTAGCCTCGATTTGGAGTTGTGCCCAAGTTCATATGTGGTCCAAACTTCTTATCCCCGTGAAAAAAAGAAAGGCAGGAAAGTTCTTTGCGTATAACTAAGCAAATAGCTGGCTTAAGTCAATAATATTAATGAAGGAAAATATATTAACACATTCACCGAAAAAGAATTATAATAATACCGTATCTCGTAATTAATAGCTTTTCATTAATTATATATCGGGCGGGGGAAAAAAGGGGTATTATTTCTTCCTCAACTAATGCTTATCTGTCCAAATGTGTTATCTGTAAAATATCCACTTAGGCTTACACGGACTTGAGCTCATCTGCAACCCAAAAGCTTAAGCTGATAGGTTACTGGACTCAAGTCTCATATAAGCTTGTGGTTTCTTTCTCAATTTTTCGATATGGGACAACATATCTCAACACCCGCCCTCACGTGGTAACGTGTGGTCCAACACGCGCCACGTGCCTTAAACACTCGCCCTTAACAACTGACCTGAGCCGGGCATCCTCTTCCGTGCTCGGGCAAGGGGGGACAAATACCAAACTAACCTCGAGCTCCACACTCGGGTCTAACTAGAGGTGCACCTTTAGCTACCTCGGAACTGGACTGGACCACTCTTGGGCCTGATTAACATGAGGCGCACTCTTGGCTACCTCGAAATAGAATCTGGCGTGGTGTGAACCCACATGAGCGCGCGGAAGCATAACCCGCTCTGATACCATGTAAAATATCCACTTGGGCCTACACGGACTTGAGCTCATTTGCAACCTAAAAGCTTAAGCTGATAGGTTACTGGACTCAAGTCTCATATAAGCTTGTGGTTTCTTTCTCAATTTTTCGATGTGGGACAACATATCTCAACATTATCTATAATAAATGCGCGAATTATTTTTACTCTGAGTTCCGCTCTGTTTCTTTTAATCTTTCGATGCTTGAGTCAGAGGCCCCCTTTAGGTATCGACTAGTCAGGTAGCCTTGTGCGTTGCACGGGCGTTTTTTTATCAATCTTTTGTAAATTAAATTTATGAACATTTATGATATTAAAAATGACAAAGAATATGAAGAAAACTTGGAAGAAAAGATGTGCAAGTGATAAGATATCACGAGAGTGCGTTCATAATGAGAGGATTTTGATTTAATTATTTATAGATGAAGATAAAAAAAAATTAGTTAATTACCTCTATCTTAATAAGATAATTAATACTTAGATGGACTTAATCTGAAATTGTTACATATATTAATTTGTTTATGTGCATTCCTTCAAATTTCTATCTTTATTTTTTAATTAATATAAATTTAATTAATTTTTTTTGTCTAATATTGCTTGAACGGGAAGAATTCATTAAGGAAGTGGACTTTAAGGGACGAATACATTAATGAGATAGACTCGAAATATTGATCGAAGAGGAGCTGAGGAATGATTTAAAATGGGGAAAAAGATATTTTTGATCCTATAAATTTGACATTCAGTCAATTTTGATCCTAAAAGATTTAAAACTTCCGAATCAATCCAATACATTTACTCCGTGAGATAATTTCGGTGCTATAAATTTTGAAAAAGATAATTTTGGCCCTATAAGTTTTGAAAAAGAGAGACAGTTTTGATCTTATAAGTTACGAAATAAACCAAAATTGACTTATGAATCAAATGTATAGGACTAATTCGATACTTTTAAAATTTAGTGGATCAAAATTAATCGAAGAATAAATCTATAGGATAAAAATGACTTTTTTCCCATTTAAAAAGCACAGTGGCGAGTCCTCATTAAGAGGAGTGAAATTGTTATTATATATTACTGGTGCCAGAGGCAAGGAAGCGGATGGTGCTGGTAACACCGACGCAGGGGCAAAAAGGTGGAATCAGTTACAAACAGACTTCTAAAAGATTCGTTTGAGAAAGACGTTTTCTTATTAATTATTTTTTGAGCACAAAAGCTAAAAACAAAATGAAGGTCGAAAGCTAAATGCAAGAAAATGAAGGATCCATTATTTAAATGCTCCGAAAGTTCTCAAAATGTTAATGTAGCACATTTTGGTTACATGAATCAATGTACCCTATTAACCTCAAGGGGTTTGGCCTAGTGGTTAATGGGCATCCAATTTGCCCCGAGACCCGGGTTCAAATCTCTTTGGGGCCACCAGAACGCTTTTGGCGTGATTACCCGCTTCGTGCGTCGCCGGGAGTTCACGGAGTCCCGGGGATTAATCGGGCGAAGTCTGAACACTCCGGGTCAGCAAAAAAAAAAAGAAAAGAATCAATGTACCTTATTGCACGATATCGAGAAGTCAAAATTAAAATACTTATAACATAATAAATTTATGTGCATTCCTTCAAATTTCTATCTTTATTTTTTAATTAATATAGATGTAATTAATTTTTTGTTTAATATTACTTGAACGGGAAGAATTTATTAAGGAAGTGGATTTATAGGACGAATATATTAATGAGATAGACTCGAGATATTGATAGAAGAGAAGTTTTAGGAATAATTTAAAAAGCTTAGTGGTGAGTCCTCATTGGGAGGAGTGCAAATTAATATTATATATGCCAACAAGAATTGATTTAGCTTTTCAAGACTTATTTCTCTCAAGGAAGATTTATGAATAGAGAAAGTCTTTGATTATGAGAGTTTTATCCGTAATAGACCGACTAGGCTCGAATTAGATTAATTATGGCATGTCTGGCTTCTGAATGTACACGCTGAAAAAAATTAATATTATATATTGCTAGCACAGGAGGCAAGGAGAAGAACGGTGGCGGCAGCACCGGTGTTGGAGCAAAAAGGCAGAATCAGTTACAGACGGACCCCCCATAAATTTGTTTGACGTTTTCTTTTTATTTATTTTTTGGGCATAAAAAAGCTAAATACAAGAAAATGAAAGTCGAAAGCTAAATGCAAGAAAATGAAGGGTCCATTGCTCAAATTCTTCGAAAGTTCTCAAAATGTTGATGTGGCGCATTTTGGTTACATGAATTGAGGCACCATATTACACGATATTGGGGAGTGAAAATTAAATACATACAATAGATTAGCCGCTTCACCCGCACTTTACGGGTTATTGTTTGACTATATATTTTATTTTATTTTATTATACATCATTAGATAATAATTCTATTATATTGTGCATGTGATAAATTGATATTATGAATTAATTTATGTTATGTTATTTTTTTCTTTTTGAGGATTATCATGGTTTTATTAATGTGGTTGTTTAATATACGTTGTGGGTTAATAATTTTAAACAATGTGATAAATGAAAATACTTAATTAATGTCATGGATATACAAAGGGTTAGGTCATGAGGAGTTAAGGTTTTGAAGATTGGAGTGACGACATTAATCATCTCTCCCTATTTTGTAATTATATATTATATATAGATACTACCATAAAAGGAGAATGAAAATTTTGATCTAACATTAGTTTTTATAAATTACATAAGATGTAATGTTATATATGTAAATTCCATTTTTAATATCTCTTGCAATTCAACATCTTTTCTTCCTTAAATTTCTCTCACCTTTTCCCTCTTTTTCGTCTTACTTTTCCCAAATAAACCTACGCTTTTTTGGGCAAGCATTTTCATCTTTGTTCTAACTAGTTATGTAGCCTGCGCGTTGCGTGGTCATTGCATTTTAGATTTTTAACTAAACTTAAAAAAAAATGAAACTCATGAATATTGATAGTATATAAAGTTAGAATAGAAATTGAAGAGTCGTGGGATAATCGTTCATGTTAAACATAAAAAAAATTTCGATCATTGCAAGAAATTAATATAAAGGATCCTCACAGCGAATTTGAAGGCAGATTATGTAATTAGTTTTAATTTTTATATAAAGCTAATCATATCTAATTTTATTCTCTAAAAAAATGATTCATATAAAAGAATCCTTAAAATTTTATGCATCAAAATAAATATAAGTTTTCAAAATAAGTCCATGCTCTAAAATATTCAAAAAAGATGTCGTCTGCAGGTTATATGCTCTTATTTGTATTGTAGCAGTTAAAGTATATATAATATGTATATTAGTTTTTCAATCATAATATCTATAAATATTATTATATTATAATCATTAATCGGAAGAAGTTAATTTCAGATTATTTTATTATATATTATTATGATACTAATTTAAAAAATAAAGCAATTTATATGATAAATGGTTTAATTAGGCAAACATGTTTGATTTTCAATCGAAAATACTTTATATTCATTTGAGATAGAAGAATTATAGGTAATTTTATCATAATTATATTTTATATACTTTATTTTAAGATCTTAAATCACACGTATAATTTTTATTTTTTATTACAACAATTGAAATACGAATTTGTCAAAACAAATTCTTCAATTAAAAAATTCTTCTTTTCAGAATATTTTAGTATGCTATTTATTAATATGACCATATATTAAAATTATCCTAGATATTTACATAACGCATTAATATACGGCATGCAAAGGAACGATTCACCATAAGGCACGAAATTGCTCAAAAAGTTTATGTGGAAGGCTCTTGTTGAACGAATGAAAACCTTACATTGCTTGATACCGAGGGGTTTAAATTAATAACCTATACGTATATATTGAATTTATTTAATTAAAAATTTCCTAATATGAAGGTTAAGGAAAGACATTTTATAATTCATTATAAATAAAAAATAAAAAAATTTGTTTACCTCTAATCTTAATTTATAAAAGAATCCACCCAATAAGAAACATTAAGAAAGGAAGAAAAGAAAAAGAAACTTGTGTTTGAGTCAACCACGATCTCTATATTATTTTTTCTTCCACAAACAAGGTGGATTTGTCGAATAATATTTTTTTCCTGCCTATAAAATTGTTAATTAATTATTTTTCTCAAAGAATTCCCTTTTCATTAAGAGGTTTAATATATATATATATATATATTGTTTTCGCCCATGTGAGTCCATTGAAGGGTGGGAGGACAACTTCTGGCTTTACGTTATAATTTCACACATAAATTATATAAAATAAAATAAATTAATAGATTACATATAAAATTATGTGATTTATCTATTTTATCGAGAAAAACCAAACGTCTCTAATTTGAAAAATAAAATCACACAATCTCATATTTTTCCCAGTCAAGCTAATTTGTGATTTTCTGAAGTTTAAGTGAGATTTAGGGTCGGCATTAAAAATACTATACATATATTAATGTAATTTTTTGGTAAATTTTATCGCCTCTTTCGCACGCGAACGATTAAAAATTCTTTTCCCTCCTCTTTGCAACTCAGTGTGCTTATCAGAGAGAGGCAGTCGGCCATACCAGTTTTACTGAAGTCAGAGATCTGCGTTGCGCAAGGGAAGACGAGGTAGCCAATCGAAGATCTGCGACTTTAGGGCTTGCGACAAGAACACTTACACTACTGAGAAGAACAATGAAAATCAATACAAATCAAAGACCTAATCGAACAGTGACGTGTTTTTGTTACAAATCCCATTAATGTTGTGAGTCTCTGTTGGAGCTATGTTTCTTTGAACTCGAGTTGCCCCTAATCCTTCGGTCACAAACCTCCAAGTAAATTTGGCTGATTGCTTCTTCAATGAGAAGACTATTTAATCGTTTTCATGGGAAACAGGCAACGAAAGATCGAATTACAAGTTAATTAGAGCTACCGAATAATCTTATATAATTGAGAGTTCAACGTCACGTTCATAATTTATTTAGTTCGGTCCCAAATCTCTCTTAAATTTTGAAAAATGACTAATTGACTAGATTTGCCAAAAAAAATACGGAATCTTTTCCCGGTGGAATGGGTAAACATGATTTTATATCTAATAATTAAACCCATGATAAAAAAAAGTTTTGGAGCCGATTCAGGCCCATATCCGGTCACGATGTTACTCATCAGTCATCCTCATCTCCAATATAACACCCGATCATGAGTCAGCCAGCATTTACGGAAGGAGAGTACGACGGCAGTAAGGTGACTATGTTAGGGCGGAACATAGTGTTCACGGAGCCAAGGAGTTGCCGGTGGTTGGTGGAGCGGTGTTTTCCGGTTTGCAATACTTGCAGTCAAAATAATTCTTTCAATACTTGTAGTCAAATAGATTCGTGCAATCACGGGGAAGTACCTCATTTCATACCTTATTATCTCATGGACAGGGCCAAACCGACGTTGGAACGAGATTAGTCTTGATCACTATGCTGAGGACGCGTGACCGGATATTCTAATGTGGTAAAGTTCATCAATTGATAATTCTCAGTGGGGTCGAGCCACCCGGATCATCGCCCTTACTTTAAACCAATTAACTTGTTATATCTAGGTTGCTGGTCGAATAAGTTATCAGTACGATACGATGAACCAGAGCTAAGCCTTGCTGCCACGGACGTAATTTGGCTCCCTATCCCCAAGACACCCCGTATATTTCTTTGATCTCATCCCAGGATGATTTGCCATTCCCGTTCGCACAGCCGAACATAACATTAGATATGGTCACAGAACCGTCGTCGGATGTTTTGAACATCGTCAACTGTACCTAATTAGCTAGTTCTCCTCTCGAAGATGGCCCCTCAAATACGTTCGGGATTACATGTGCTGACCCGATGACCCACACTGACCACTTGAGACGTTCTTGCAATAGGCCACGATGGTCCTGAATTTTTATAGTTGAAATTAATCCTTATTTATTCAGGCGTTAACTTGGCTTTAATCTTAATTTATTTTCAGTAAATTTTGAACCACCGTACTGCCTGCAAAATTCGCCAACTGAAAACTCAATTACCACTGAAGTTCCTCGTGTTTACACATTACCAAACTAATTGCTACAAATTACATATCTATTTGGTGGAAAGTAATTATATTATTTTTTGTACATCAAACTAAAAACTATATTATTTTCTATAAGTAAACAAATTGCACTTATGGGAACGTTTGGATTGAAAGAAAGTTCCAAGTTTTCTAAGAAAATCTCCACTTTTCCACTCATTTTGATACGTAAATCTCCACTTTTCCACTCACTTTAATAAGTTTGGAAAATCTTAACCGTGAAAAGCATTTCGCGGTTAAAATTTTCCGGCCATAGATAGTAAAGACGTTCCCTACGTGACACAAAGTATTGTCACAATACCATCGCAGACCCAATGTATTAACTCTTTCATGATTAAATATGATATTATTAATTACTCACTTTTTAAATAATTCATTACACTTGCCAGATATACTAATGCCATTTCTTCTTATGTATCTGAAAATTATTCTATAGTTAAAATTTTCCTAACAATACAATCCTACAAAAACTCGGATCAAATGGCCCCTATATGTCCAGTGCACGTGTGTTATTTATTATCTTCGATATAAAATGCGCGAAATATTATTACGCTAAGTTTCTTTTCCTTTTCTCTCGACACTCGGGCCACGGGCTGGCTTTCGTTATTCAAAAATTTAAAAGAGGAAGGAAAAGAAAAATAAATATGCAAGTGTTTGAGTCAACTACGTCAATTACGAACTCCATGTTATTTGTTTTTCCGAACCAAGGAAGATTTGTCGTGTGCATGATCTTTTTCTTGCTTTTTTGCTTTTTACATTTAAAGTCGTAAACTGATTTTTCTAAAGAATTTCTCTCATGTAGAAGTCATAGAACATATTATTATTTTTGGAGTGTAATTTGATATTTTAAAGTCTAAAAATTATGACTAATTAATGTAGTTCGAGCTGAAGCAACCACTCCGAGATAAAATTTCATAGTGTGAATTTTCTCTATTCTTCTGTTCGAGTCAACTACGAACTCTATATTACTTTTTTTTTCTGCAACCTTATGCATGACTTTTTTTTCTTGCTTTTTCGTTTTTTACCAATGAAGTAGTAAGTTATTTTTCTAAATAATTCCTCGAACTGAAAAGTCATAGAACTTTTTTTTTGGTGTACACTATAATATCTAAACCTCAAAAATCTCGACTAATTCAGTTTATTTTGGGTCGGCCTATTAAAGGGTAACACTTTCATAATATGGATTTTCTGCATTCACAAGACTCGAATCCGAGATCTTGTTTAAGGGAAATAAGTATCAAATCACTTGAACTAACCCAAATTGATGCAGAATATGTGATTTTCGGCCATGGGGTCATCTCAAAAAGAACACGCAAACACAAAAAAAATATATGTTATCCACTTCACACAAAAATATAAAATAATAAGGTTGTAGGACCGATTCTGGCCTATATATGCGCACGATGTTACTTATCACTCATTCACATCGCCAATATAATTAGACAGCAGTGACACATATTATATACCATATCAAAGAAGAATTTGTATCACGAGCTCCATGGCCATGTCCCTAGCAAAACTCTCACTCTTTGCCATGCTGTTCTTCTCCTCCACTCTCCTTATTGCGAAATCTGATTACGCGGAAATCTTGTTGCCCGAAGAACTCGGGCTCAAAACCAGGAAGCTCACCCACCTGCACTTCTACTTGCACGAGAACATTACGGGACCCTTCCCTAATGTCATACGGGTCGCTCAGGCCGAGACAACTGACAAGTCCCCATTCTCGTTCGGGGCCGTGAACGTGGTCGATGACCCGATCCTTGTGGGGCCGGATCGAAGCTCGAAGCAGATCGGGAGAGCCCAGGCGGTGATGGCATTCGCATCTCAGAACGACTTTGCGGTGCTAATGGCCATCAACCTAGCATTCACGGAAGGAAAGTACAACGGCAGTACTGTTACCATATTGGGGCGGAACATGGTGTTCACGGAACTAAGGGAGTTGCCGGTGGTCGGGGGGAGTGGTGTTTTCCGGTTTGCCACAGGTTACGTTAAGACAAGCACCCACTTCATGGACCTCAAAGCCGGGATCGTCGTTCTCGAGTATGATGTTTATGTATTCCATTTCTGAAATTTCTAAACAAAGATTTGCTTGGCTTGTGTTTGCTTTAATGTTCTTCCTAAATGTGAGAGGGAATGTTCATCCTGTTTGAGAGTTAGTGATGAGAGTGCTATCGCTGCATTAAGCTTGTTTATTTTGAGTTGATCTAAAAGTCGTGTACGTGTACGAAAAGGAAGTGTAGTGCAGTCTTAAACGTACTTACCTCGAATTAAGAGGTCTTGTTCTACTTGCAAATGCAAATTCTCCAATCTCTTTATTTACCTTTTCATTTTGTTTCTCTCTTTTTTTTTTTTAAAGCTCATAATATATAGGTAGGTCTCCCTTTACTAAACAGCGTCAGAGCCTCCAAGTCGAGGCGCCTTTGGTCAGGCACATGCACCATGTGCACTTTCTAGCCCTTTGCAGCTGGTGAACTCCAGCCTCATTCCCTGCCACTGTGGAGGCCAACTGAGCCCCCCAAAACAGAAGATGAAGCTCAGTATCCCATGTCTAAAGAGAAGATGAAATTTTTGTAAAAAATTAAATCCTCGAGTATTCCAGGAGAATGGTACAGATACTAGTTCGATGATGTAGAATATAAACATTAGAAGTGAGCTCTTTCAAGGGGTCCTGTAAGAAGTCAAGCAACAGTGTGCATATCTCCAACTCCAACGAAATTGATGTCATATCTCCAACGAAATCGGATGACCGACGGAAATTCAGATCTTAAAATCTAATTGGGCATCAAACGAAATGCTACTGTAGTAATTCAGTAGTCAAGTATCGTGGCCACAGACAACGCCAATTTCAGGAGCAACTTGTCGTCGCGTCACATGCTAAGTTCATGAAAGGAAATTCAAAGGAGAAGCAATTGAAGCTCCTCTCAAAGATTTGGACAGTTGAGGCAAATGCAATATCAGATGTACTCATGTACAAAGTAACGTGCTTAACTGTAAGAATATAGCATCACCGTAAAATGGTAAATCGTTTATACAGACGGAAGCTGTGCCTTCTTCAATGGTTTACTTCTCCTTCATTGAAATCCAGAAAATGAATGATGACTGAACTTTATCGCATTCACCTCTGCCCAATTTATGATGCAAAACAGAGTAAATTATTACTTTTCTGCATGAGGGATTTGTGTAAAGAAAATAGAATTCGACAAAAGAATAGGGAATAAAACTTGATTGGCATACAAAGATCAACAATTTCAAATGATAGTGAAAACTAAACAGAAACTCAATATGTCATCAGAACAGTTCACCCGAAAAAGAAGGGAAGGTAAAAGGTTCCGAGCTTAACAATGCACGATACCGAGGAGTCTAAATTAATAACCTATACATATATATTGAATTTATTTAATTAGAAATTTCCTAATGTGAAGGTTAAGGAAACACATTTTATAATTCATTATAAAAAAAAAATTTGTTTACCTCTAATCTAAATTTACAAAAGAATCCACCCAATAAGAAACATTAAGAAAGGAAGAAAAGAAAAAGAAACTTGTGTTTGAGTCAACCACGGTCTCTATATTATTTTTTCTTCCACAAACAAAGCGGATTTGTCGCATAATTATTTTTTCCTGCATTTAAAATCGTTAATTAATTATTTTTCTCAAAGAATTCCCTTTTCATTAAGAGGTTTAAAAAAATATATTGTTTTCGCCCATGTGAGTCCATTGAAGGGGGGAAATTTATTCTACTCTTATGACACAGCTTCTTGCTTTCCGTTATCCATTTCAAACATAAATGATATAAAATAAAATAAAATAATAAATTATATATAAAATTATGTGATTTATCTATTTTATCGAGAAAACCAAACGTTTCAAATTTGAAAAATAAAATCACACAATCTCATATTTTTTCCAATCAAGCTAATTTGTCATTTTCTGAAGTTTAAGTGAGATTTAAGGGTCGGAATTAAAAATACCATAAATACATTAATATAATTATTTGGTAAATTTTATAGCACCTTTCGCACGCGAACGATTAAAAATTCTTTTCCCTCTTCTTTGCAACTCAGTGTGCTTATCAGAGAGACGCAGTCGGCCATACCAGTTTAATTGAAGTCACAGATCTGCGTTGCGCAAGGGAAGACGAGGTAGCCAATCGAAGACCTGCGACTTTAGGGCTTGCGACAAGAACACTTACACTACTGAGAAGAACAATGAAAATCAATAAAAATCAAAGACTTAATCGAACAGTGACGTGTTTTTGTTACAAATCTCATTAATGTTGTGAGTCTCTGTCGGGGCTATGTTACAATCCTTCGGTCACAAACCTCCAAGTAAATTTGGCTGATTGCTTCTTCAATGAGAAGACTATTTAATCGTTTGCATGGGAAACAGACAACGAAAGATCGAATTACAAGTTAACTAGAGCTACCGAATAATCTTATATAATTGAGAGTTTAACGTCACATTCATAATTTATTTAGTTCGGTCCCAAATCTCTCTTAAATTTTGAAAAATGACTAATTGACTTGATTTACAAAAAAAAAAACGGAATCTTTTCTGGGCAGAATGGGTAAACATGATTTTATATCTAATAATTAAACCCATGACAAAAAAAGTTTTGGAGCCGATTCACCCTTATATGGTCACGATGTTACTCATCAGTCATCGGCATCTCCAATATAACACACGATCATGAGTCAGCTGCCACATATGCAAAAAATAAAAGGGGTGGTAAGTGAAGTAGGAGATGTTGCTGGCATGTCACGAAACTACAGGGAATGAGCGTGGAATTTATCCATATCGCATTTACGGAAGGAGAGGACAACGGCAGTGCGGTGACTATGTTAGGGCGGAACATAGTGTTCACGAAGCCAGGAAGTTGCCGGTGGTTGGTGGGAGCGGTGTTTTCCGGTTTGCAATACTTGCAGTCAAAATAATTCTTTCAATACTTGTAGTCAAATAGATTCTTGCAATCACAGGGAAGTACCTCATTTCATACCTTATTATCTCATGGACAAGGCCAAACCGATGTTGGAACGAGATTAGTCTTGATCACTATGCTGAGGATGCGTGATCGGATATTCTAATGTGGTAAAGTTCATCAATTGATAATTCTCAGTGGGGTTGAGCCACCCGGATCATCGCCCTTACCTTAAACCAATTAACTTGTTATATCTCGGTTGCCGGTCAAATAAGTTATCAGTACGATACGATGAACCAGAGCTAAGCCTTGCTGCCACGGACGTAATTTGGCTCCCTATCCCCAAGACACCCCGTATATTTCTTTGATCTCATCCCAGGATGATTTGCCATTCCCGTTCGCACAGCCGAACATAACATTAGATATGGTCACAGAACCGTCGTCGGATGTTTTGAACATCGTCAACTGTACCTAATTAGCTAGTTCTCCTCTCGAAGATGGCCCCTCAAATACGTTCGGTATTACATTTGCTGACCCGATGACCCACACTAACCACTTGAGACGTTCTTGCAATAGGCCACAATGGTCCTGAATTTTTATAGTTGAAATTAATCCTTATTTATTCAGGCGTTAACTTGGCTTTAATCACAATTTATTTTCAATAAATTTTGAACCACCGTACTGCCTGCAAAATTCGCCAACTGAAAACTCAATTACCACTGAAGTTCCTCGTGTTTACAAATCACCAAACTAATTGCTACAAATTACATATCTATTTGGTGGAAAGTAATTATATTATTTCTTGTACATCAAACTAAAAACTATATTATTTTCTATAAGTAAACAAATTGCACTTATGGGAACGTTTGGATTGAAAGAAAGTTCCAAGTTTTCTAAGAAAATCTCCACTTTTCCACTCATTTTGATACGTAAATCTCCACTTTTCCACTCACTTTAATAAGTTTGGAAAATCTTAACCGTGAAAAGCATTTCTTTTCGCGGTTAAAATTTTCCGGCCATAGATAGTAAAGACGTTCCCTACGTGACACAAAGTATTGTCACAATACCATCGCAGACCCAATGTATTAACTCTTTCATGATTAAATATGATATTATTTTTAGTTTGAAAATAATTAATGAAAATTTTAATTACAAATAATTGAAAAATATTTACTCAAGTGAACTTATAATGATGCAGGTTCGTGGATTGCATCCGGGAGTCTCCCTCCATTACTCACTGCACAAGCTAGAGGTATGCTTAACTTTTGTTGTACTTAAATAGCAAATTCTGAATTGATTGTTTACGACCCTAGGTTAGTTGCCATTATGAATGAAATAATTGTGGAGAAGGAGGATGGGTTTTGAGGAAGGGTTGTAGCCTTCCCATTGTATTTGGTTATTCTTGTTGATTGTTGCGGAGTAATAAGGATACTATTATCGATGAATCGATCAAATTTTTTTTCGCTTTACCTGTATATGTTTTTGAAATACATATATTGCTAAATTCATGTTTCTAGATGAATATTCCACCATATCGAGAGCTTTTTTTCGGATGTTAAGTGTTATAATATTGATTAACGGATGTTGCATGTTCCAAAGACTTATTTGGACACATTTCCATCACCAGGACAACGTCAACAAACAAAGTCACTTACGGGAATTCTCCTAGGGATCAGGTGCGCAGGACACCCAGGGAGGGTATTGGTCCATCACCTACATGGGTCCTCATGCCACCGAAAGGCTAGTGGCCTGATGAGCCAGGGTTGTATAATGGGATGCTCTATCTCATTCCCGATTTCGGTGACAAGTACATAGTTTCTTTCCTTTGCGTGTTACCTTATAGCATGTGTTGTTAATGTACGTTGATTATCATAAATGAGATCAAGTAATAAATGATGTTCTCCTTGCAGGTTTATTGATTCGAGACAAGGTGTGAATAAGATTGTGGCGGTATTGGAGAGCAACATCAACTGCTTCTATCAGCCGAGCAAGCCCATCTATTCGTTTGGTAAAGTCCCAAAACCCCGATGTCAGATGATGTTCCAAGAATGAAAGGTAATTATGTATACTTTATATATATATATATATATATATATAGTATGTATTTCATTTAAAGTAGTTTAACTAGTTGTCATTTTTTCATAATGCAGAAATTATGTTTTTGAAATCCGATTCACGGGGAACATATCAGAAAGGCCTTCATGAAGAAAGCCAATGATCATTTATTAGATATATATCACGATCACCGGGTCAGTAGACTTGAGCTTCATTTCATCGGGGAAGTGCATTTGGAGGGGCTCCATAGGCATTGAAGTGATTGCAAGTTCAAGACTATTTCCGAGAAAGCCTTGGCGAATCGAAATTCCAATGTCGACGCATCGGTCCACTGCGGAGGATTTATATCAATGGGTACACTTGCCTATAAAGTGGTAAGACATTTGTTGCGTGCCCATCATCATTGAAATATCATTAATGGAATTAACCATCTAACTATTAACTTTTGGAATGATTTAATATATGATTTGAGCGATCATCATTTAACTAATTGATACTATTATTTTTCAGATGAAGAAAGATGGGAAACTGCTCGATGTAGTGCGGCTATATGAAAAAAGAACCATAAAAAAGTCAAGGATAAATCTTGGGTTAGCTCGTACGCACCATCAGAATATGATAAGTTATTATATTATATGGAACATGTTCTTTTAATATATATATGAAAGAGAATAATGACTTTCTAATTACGTTCATTTTAATGATTTGCGGATATCTAATTTTTTTGTTTGATTCTCTTGACCGGGGAAGTTCGCTGAGACATCCCAATCTGCTAGTACCAGGCTTTCAAATGAGATGAATGCCAAGCTTTGGGCGGATACGGTCAGAACAAGTAAAAAGGGTCGTATACCAGGGATGAGTTGTGTGTGCACTCGAATATCGTCTCGTCGGGACACGCATGCGCACGCCTATGCAACGCGGCTTGAGAGTGTCCACCTTCTCGGGGACGCGTGGCAGACGCACGTGAGAAGGAGTCGCCACTACCTGTTTACAACCCGAAGGTCGAGGGTCGGTGAGTTGCCCGGGTTTAGGGGTACAGGGTACACCTAGTATGCTAAGGCAATGGTCTGTACGGAACCGAAAATTTCGAATTCGTGGGTTCTATTACGTGTGGGCCTACATTTCACACCCCCTTTCGGTACTCTAGCTTGTTAAGCTTGCCCTTTTATTTATTTATCTCGTGATTTAGGGTTGCACTTGACTCGCCTGTTTTGACACCGTAAATTTGATTAAACGCTCAGGCCTTTTCTGCTTATTGACCGGGGTCCTTACAACCGACTAAATGGAAATGCAGAAGAGAATTCTTACAGTGTGCTCTCAAGAAAAATGCAAAATACAGACATGATACAATACTTGGACCCGATCAATTTGCCTCAAGCCAAATATTCCGCTCATGCTCACCATGAATTTTGGAAGAACCGAAAAGTGAATTAATGCAACGTGGGCTCAGAGAGTCGGGGGTCAGGTTCGATCGGACCGACGAATAGCAGAAGAGTCGCTTGACTCTTGAGACAGCCGTAGACGCCACTAAGAGCGACTCACTTATCCGATCCGAGTTGTCTTCCACACATAGACGCCACTAAGAGCGAAGCAGTGAGTCGAGACAAGACCCGATTCCGCACTCGGGTTGCGCGCATTCGGTGTGTATGAGCGTTGGACCCGTGATCGATGTTTTGGGGCGTTGGACCCCGTGCAAAGCGTATCCTAAAAGGTCGGACTCGACCCGCAAGAAAACAATAGAAAAATAGATAAAAGCAGACAAAAACAGACAAGTTGTGTGTTAATATCATATTTACATGATTTATCAGGCTCGTGTGGATTTTGAAAAAAAAACTCAAACACTACAACACACAATCATAGACATGTTCAATCACGTTAAGACTTAATTTTCCGGTTTTAAATCCAAGTGATCGATTAAGCCAGTCTTGTTTGTTTAGTCGATTTTATTCCTTAAAATCGAATGAATATGAGATTAATTCGTGTGGGTTCATTCTCACTTCAAACAACCGATTATAAATCCGATTCTTTGAAAATATTCAAATTCGTGTTCATATCGGTTTCTTTTCACACTCCCCATTTTCGAAAGTCGGGTTTAGTTATTAGACCGATTCATGCTATTTTCATTCGAGATACACATTTCACGTCATCATAGTTCATGCGAGTATTGAATCGACAACACAACAATATCAAACAAATACGAAACCGGTGTCGCCATAATCTCGAAAATTTCAAACAAACATTCGAGCATGCATAACAATATGAGATTTAACGGAATCGATAAAACAGCACCGGTTCATACCGAAACATTCACGGAAATCAGTTTAGGACAGCCTTATCACCCCACAATGCTCGAAAATTAAAAGACCTAACTCCTCTAAGGGTTTAGGGGGTGTTATACCTACACCTTGGGTTGGAAATGAGTCGGGAAATGTCTCAGAAAGGAAAGGAACAACTCTGGACAGTAGGGTGCCTGAGTGACCCAAGAAGGCTCAAACGCGCCATAAGAAGGAAATTGGCTGGAGTAGGTTGTCGAGGGTGGTTCCAGCAAATTGGCACGGTGGATCTTGACTCCCAAGGGACCCCTGGACATGGCTATAGGTGAAATTCAATGAGCCATGGTCTGATTTAACCTGAAAACAAGAAAGAAAACCGGTAAAGTATAGAGGAAACCCGGAAAAGAAAAGAGAGGAAAGGAAGTGGTTCGTGCGACGATGCACAACGGTTCACGGCTCCTGGATGACCATGGAACATTGCTGGAGATGGCTCATGGGTCTATCGGTCGTTGGTTGACCCGGCCTGGTAGTGGAAGGGACGAACTCGTCGAAAAATCGGGAAAACACCTAGGAACCCGGTTCTGAAAACTTCTGGAATGGGATGTTGGAGGCCTTAAATAGAGAAACTAACCTCACCAATGGACTCGGGAAGTCGAAAACTAGAGGGGCATGTAGTTTGTTTTGTGCTCGGGCCAAGACAGGATGAAGAAAACACCTAGGAACTGGGAAAACTCGGGGGAGACCCGAATCTAGACCATGCTGGAATGGTGGGAATGAGACCTTAAATGGAAAAACTAACACCACCAATGGACTCGGGAGGTCAAAAATAGGTGGGATATGTGTTTGGTTTGGGGTTTGGGTGAAGGTGGATGGGCAGTTGCTGGAAAATGACGTTTTTTCGGCAATAACGGTTTTTCCTTTGCTCTCTTCTGTACAGCTCTAACCTGGACGAATTCTCTCTGTCTTCTGCTCACTCTCCCTTCCGAAAATTGCTGAATCAATTCTTAATCAATGAGGGTGATGGGTAAGAGAGGAAGGAAGGGTTTAGATTGGAAAGTTGTGCGAGACGGGAAAGCGGTTTAATCATTTTTTTCTTTCTTTCTTTTGCTCTCCTTGAATCTAGACGAAATTATTCTCCTATTCCCTCTGTTTCTCTACTGAATCAATGCGTGAAGGTGAGGGAGAGTGGCAAGGTGGGAAGGTGGTCCAAAACCGGAAAATTGTGCAAGACGAGAAAGCGATTAATGAGATTTTTCTTGCTCTATTCTACCCCGATTGTACTTGGACGAATTTTGCTCTTTTCTCCCTCCTCTCCTCTTGCTCCGGTGCTGGAATGAATGTTGATTGCTTGAGGGTCAAAGGTAAGAAGAGAAAGGAAGGTTTAGATTGGAAAGTGGTGCCAAAAACCAGGCAAATTCCCACGAACTTCCTCTTTTTCTTTTCAGCTGAACTTGGCTCCTATTATGCTCACCATGCTGACTTAATTCTTCCCCATCTTTAGCTGAAAATGAATAGGAGCAATGAATGAAAATTATGGGCAAGGAGGAAAGAATGATCTAGTTAGGAATGTTGCTCAAGATCGGGAAAACGGTTTAATGAACTTCCTTTCTTCTTCTATCCATGAGCTTGGCCGATATTTCCCCCAAAATGCTGACTAAATTTTTTGAGCTTGCTGAAAAATGAATGAGATCTTTGGGCAAGAGAGGGAAAGAAACAAGAAGGAAAATTGTGAAGTTGAAAAAGGAAAAAGTTGAGTTGGAAGTGGGGTTCAAGAATGGAAGAATGAGATCAAAAATGGAAGAAAAGTTAATAAGGAATAAATGGAGAAAAAGTGACCAAATGTAGAATAAAATAAAAGAAGGGGCTTGGATGTGAGTTAAAGAGAAATATGGATGAAAATATGCTAGATTAGGAAAGAATGGGATTAATTTGCCAATGAAATAAAGAATGTGACTAGTTTGTGAAAAATAAAAGAATGGGGCTAATAAAAAATGCTAGTTTGCAAATAATAAAAGAGTAGTGCTGGATTGCAAATAAAGAAAAATAATGGGGCTAGTTTGCAAATAAATAAAAAATGGGAATTGGCCGTGGGTCCCACATGGATTCAAGAGATGTTGGAGAAGTTTGGATCACAATCAATTGCACATTCAAATTTCATAATACAAAGGACAAGGTACTGTTGATATGTGCAGAAGGGTGATCCTGACAAGTCCGATATTGGTTTATCATGACTTGATGCATTGGGAGCTTGGGAACCGATTTTGCCCAGTTCGGGTGACCGGAGCAACATTAATTGATTCAATCGCCGGTTTGCATGTCTATGCGCTGTACTGCATGTTTGGGCATGATTTGTTATCCTTCCATAAACTTTCTAGGAGGCCCCGAGACCTTCCATTGTCATCATGCTTCTTGAGTCACCTGGTTGGCCCTGTCGATCTTGCCATGAACACTAAACAAATTTTGTTTGATTATCTTTGGTTGAATCTCATATTATGACCCGGTTGGTTCAAGACTTTGTTGTAGCTGGTGGACCAAAATGGGGTGCTGACAAGTTAGTGTCTTGGCAAAACTAATACCCGAGCACCTACTGCATGCGGGCCATCCGGCACGGCTGGGATGAGCAACCAATGCTATGATGAAATCACAGGCTAGATGTCCCATTTGAGGGGCCTTTTTGAAACGCAACAAGAACTTCTTAAATTTGTTGCGGGGTACGTCGCTCAACAGACAGGACAACGCGTTCCTGATTCATCTGAGGTAAGCATCATTGCATTGGGCGATCCACTCTAGGGTGAGGGTCGCATAAGAGTAGACATGTTGAGGAGGAGGAGGAAGAAGAAGAAGAAGAAGAAGAAGAAGAAGAAGAAGAAGGCGATGGAGATGGAGACGACGAGGAGTCACAATAAATTATGTTATGTTATGAACACTGTTGGTTGTGTTATGTTATGGTATGGACAATGTTATGTTAAGATTATGTTGTTTTCAATGTATGGTTGTGGAACAAAGAGATTGATCCTTCTCATTCTCAATTGTGTTTGCGAATCACCAGTTAATGTTGGGTTCAGTGGATATTGTGTTTAAATATGCTTCCAGAATGATGGAAATACTTACTATTAAGACGATTCTATCATGTTTGTGATTTTGTGCACAAGTTGTTTGTTAATATTGCAATCTATCCTTTCTTAGGTATAGCTCAACGGTTAAGAAGAATGTCATGGAGGAGAAGGGGGCATGGGGGAGGTCTTGGGTTCGAATCCCTCCAAAAATCAAAGAAAATAATGGGAGAGGTGGGGAACGACGACCGTCTTTTTTAAAACATTGGGGCAGAACATGCCATTCATGGAGCTAAGGGAGTTGCCGGTGGTTCTGGTTTGCCACGGGTTACGTTGAGATCAGCACCCACTTCATGTACCTCAATGCCAGGCTTGTCGTTCTCGAGTATGAGCATAAGGAACGTTTGGCATGTAACTTATCTCAGCTTCGCTTTTTGAAGATGAGTGAGTAGACAATTTAAAGTGCGAAGCCAAAGGCGTACCTACCAGCTTGGAATCAGATTGATTAAAACGTTGTAGAACCTTCTGGAGGTAGATCTTCTGTGACAAAAACAGTGTGCCTGCAACTATGTCCCTACTAATCTCCATCCCGAGTATCTTCTTCGCAACTCCTAAATCTTTCATCTCGAATTCCTCATTTAGCTGATACTTCAACCTATCAATTTCCTTTATGTCTTTCGTAGCTTTTAGCATATCATCAACATATAATTGCAGATGAACATATTAATTGACCAATGTCCCCACATTCATGGGACGTTGTTGCAGTAGGAACTGTTGCGAAGGCCTTTGGAGTAGATGACTTGATAGGGTAAGAGACAGGAGTAGTTTAAGAGCAATTCTTGTAAGAGAGGCATTGGACCTACAAAAGGCCGCTGGCAGCTCTGATTGGGGATGGTGGCAGCTGGTAAAGCCCCCACCGCCGACCCCCTCTGCCTTCTTTCTCTTTCTGGCATAGGCATTACTTTTTTTCATTTTTTGTTTTATTTTTATTTTTTGAAATAATTTTTATCAAACAGTTTTATGTGATGGTCGGCTGACCAACCAACGTATCCCCTCTCATTTGTTGTTGCCCTCCGGTCGCAACTCCTCTCTCTCTCTCCTCTCTCGTCCCTTCCGAGAAAATGATACTTGTTTGTAAATTTTACAAAAATGAGAAGCACCAATGCAAACAAGCAAAAATCGCCTCTTTAGCTTTGCGAATAAGTTGGAAAAATAACTGTATTTTATTGAATTATTAAGTGCTTTTTCGACTTAACTTTAATAAGTTAAGTCAAATTCTCTTTTACTTATCAAACATATTTAATTCAATTAAGTGCCATAAATTAATTTTACTTACTTTAGGTAATTAAACACCATATATATACCACACATAGATATATATCTCAATCAAGCCAAAGCATGGAATCAAGACGTGCGGTCACGGCAATGAAGGAGCGGCCAAGCTAATTAATGATGTTGAGTTTAATCATACGTAAGGGTAAAACAAATTATTCATAAAATGAGGGACAATACACATAGACATATGGATAAGCCTTTAAATAGAACATAGAGAAAATCAATTTATACATTTGGAAAAAGAGAATAAATCAATAAGAAGATATATGGAATTACCGAAATGACCCTATCTGGAATCTCTTCTCTGACTATGTATATTAGTAATTAGATATGTTCAATAATTTCAGTTAAGACCAACTTGCATGTAGGTTTAAAAGAACATATAATGCTAATAGCAATTTTTTTGCTGACCGACACGAGAGATGCTATTGATAAGCGAGCAAGAACTAGGCGCATGTGTGGCCATGATATGCATGTTTATTTACCTCTTATTTATTTCGCTCACAATAGTGGTCTTAGGTAATAAGGAAAACTATCTTTTACTTTTGACTACTTTTCTATTTTCGTTATTTTCTATTTTCATCATTTACTTTTAGAAACTTTTCTATTTTAGTACTTTTGTTACTAACATTGTCAAAACATGCTGAGTTGGAGCCATATCAGCTGTTATATGTGATACCCATTCCACATCATCAATAATAAGAGGAAAACAAATGCAAAGAAAAGTTATAGTGAGCCAACTCGCCTCAACTAGATTCATGGAATCCAATTGGGTTTCCAGATACCATGGTTCATCCAAGAAAAGGCTTCTTAGCTCTGCGACTCCAACCTAAACACCCAACAAGTTCTTTTTCTTTTCTCGCTCCCATATTTTATTTTCTTCACAGTAAAGGATTTATATTCCTTTCGATTCCCCCCCCCCCCCAAACTTTTTGTTGGTGTTTGGGAGTCAAACCCTCACACATCGAGATCTAAGAACTGAGCTCATAGTTGAATTCGAAGTAGCTCAAGAGAGAGAATGAGTGAAGATTCAGTGGGCTTGAGCGAAATCTGATGGAAGCTTTCTTTTTGAGAGGATTCTTGAGCCGGGAAAATTGAAAGCCGAGATTTTGTGGGAGAGACCTCAACTGGGTTCTCTTCTATCTACTTGTCCATGTCAATTAATACAGGGATTCATTATTAATTTGGCCATTTTCATAATCAAATGGGATCTATGTAATTGTGCTCTTGAGAGGAAATAGGGAAGAATGGGCTTGCAAGGAGATGTTAGTGCATGTTATGTAAGCTAACTATGTTCGCTAGAAGAGTTCTATTGAGAGAGGGAGAAGAAAAAAAGCAAATGACTTGCTGTTGTACAGCTCAAGAAGTCAATATTTTTTCGCGAACGGAGAAAGAAGCTAATTAGGAATTAAATCTTTCATTTAGGATCTACTGACTTTTATGTTTGTTTTTTCTCCCCTTATTGTTGATGATGTGGAATGTGTATCCCTTATAGTAGCTGACCTGACTCTAACTCAGCATTTTTAACAGTGTTACTAACAAAAGTACTAAAACAGAAAAGTTTCAAAAGTAAAGGATGATAATAAAAAAGAAAATAAAAAAAGAACAAAAATAGAAAAAGTACTCAAAGATAGAGGATCAAAATTATATTTTTTTCCTAAATAATAATTTGGCCTATAAGCCAATAAATATGTCAGGGGCAGATTCTAAATGGCCCTTTAACTTTTAATATTGAGTAATTTTAGTTAACTTCGTATGAATTCTTTACTGCCAAACCAAAAAAGGGCACGGAACCTGATGTGCTGAAAAATTCTTCGGATTGCTCCTCGGGATCTGGCTACCGCTCGATACCTATAAGAAGAGCTCTCGAGTTGGTACTAGAGAGCCCCCTCTAATGTTTCAGTTAGATCATGTGTTTTTCTTTGTAGAAAACGTTTATATATCTATAGAGTTATCTTAGAAAACTTCTTATATTTCTCAAAAATCGAAGTCATGATACATGTAGAGTATATGAAATCGATTAGGCCTTGGTGATGGGCTAATAAAGTTCTTCATGAACCATTATTAGCTAATCAAGACATGTAACATTACAAAAGTCTTTATTAGCCCATGAAACCAACTTGCAATACATGGACGGTTCTCTGAGCAAAAATACATGGACTGATGAAAAAATAATGGAGATGTTGAGCTTCAGCAGAGAAGAAAAAAAAAACACTTAAAAATTGATGTAGAGGAAAAAGACAAACACACTTTCACGTATGAAGAAGACAATTAGTTACAACAGAGAGGATCGATTTCTTTTGGCTGAAACAAACTCATAATTGCATCATAATTGGAGAAAGGAAGAAAAAGACAGCGAAATGATGGGACAATTTTTTTTTTCTTTTGCTTTCCCATATTGAAAGCTCAATTTATCATGATTAATCCAGTTTGAATCGAATCGACCTATCAAAAAGTAAATTTCTTTTAAAATTTTATTTAAAGAAAACAAGTGGCGAATCATTTAAATCTAAATAAAAGATTTTCATTAGCCTACGAGAAAAACATAAATTTAAATAAATGAATACATATGATTTCAGCGAGATCAAATCTGAAAACTCTTGCTTTCTAAATAAGAGAGTGTGCTGTTACACTACGTTCCTTTCTACTATTCTGAATTGTCCTTAAAGATAACAAGAATCGGTTGTTTTCGATTTATTAGGGACATTAATGGGCTGTTTGGATTGTAAGTTAAAATTTTTTAACTTTAACTTTAACTTTAACTCAACACACTACACAACAAAAATACACATTTTCTAAATAAAAAATTTTAACTTTAACTTTAACTCAACACACTACATAACAAAAACACACGTTTCCCAAGTCAAATTTATAACCCCATCTCATTTGTCCTTTTCCACAATCAAAATCAAAATCAAATTAAAATTAAAATTACTTTAACTCTCAATCCAAACGGGCCATAAAATTCTAGTTAAGAGATATAACAATAGAGAAAATCAAAGTGGGATAAAAAGAGCCTTATAGAAAAAAAAATAAGGGAATAACTTTTAATATTGAGTGATTTTAGTTAAGTTCGTATGAATTATTTGCTGCCAAACCAATAAAGGGCACGAAACCTAATGTGCGAAAAAATTCTTCGGATTGCTCCTCGAGATCTGACTGCCACTCGATACCTATAAGAAGAGCTCCCGAGTTGGTACTGGAGAGCCCCCTCTGATGTTTAAGTTAGATCATGTGTTTTTTTTAAGTAGAAAAAGTTTATATATCTATAGAATTATCTTAGAAAACTTCTTATATTGCTCAAAAATCGAAATAATGATACAGGTAGGGTATATGAAATCGATTAGGCCTTGGTGATGAGCTAATAAAGTTCATGAACCATTATTAACTAATCAAACTTTTGTAATTTGGGCCCAATATATAATGACATGTAACATTACAGAAGTCTTTATTTATTAGCCCATGAAACCAACTTGCAGGTTGTCTGAGCAAAAATACACGGACTGATGAAAAAAGAATGGAGATGTTGAGCTTCAGCAGAGAAGAAAAAACACTTAAAAGAATTGAGGTAGAGGAAAAAGACAAACACACTTTCACGAATGAAGAAGACGATTAGTTACAACAGAGAGGATCAATTTCTTTTGGCTGAAACAAACTCATAATTGCATCATAATTAGAGAAAGGAAGAAAAGGACAACGAAATGATGGAACGAGATATTTCTTTTTTCTTTTGCATTTCCAAAAACATAATTTTATTGTAAATTTTATTTAAAAAATCAAGTTGCGAATCGTTTAAAGTGATTTAAGTTGTTAGTGGAATGAGAATTTAGAAGAAAACAGAAATGGTCACATCGTACCTGCTTGATTGAAGGACAAAAGGAAGAAACCGCTTTTGGGAAGAAGTAAAAAGTGTGGAGGAGACAATGCAGAATTTTGAGAAAGTGAGACGTGGTGGCTAAGCAAGCGACCTCAACTGACGTTTTTCTTTCTTTTTTTTTTTCCTATAATTTATGTAAAAGTTAATCATTTTTTATTATTATTTTATAATTAGAGGAATTTTATGGATTTAGTTGAGTTGTTGAAAAGAGAAGATAAAAATAGATACAGTAACCTCTAATAGCGAGATAAATACCGAAAGCTACCAGTGAATAGATTTCTTATAAGTGCAATTCTTGCAAATCGCCCAGTAGTACTTTAGTATATTTAATAAACTACAACATGTCATTACCATATTGAATCAATATTTATCAATTAATTGGGACAAGAATCATCACTCAATGGACTGCCTTCTTCATTCCACATGACACGATGCGGATAATTTCGTTTCTGTTTTTATATATTGTATAAAACATATATTATTTTCACCCATGTGCGTCCTCCGTAGAAAAAATTAATTATTGCACTCTTATTATCTATTTCGAAACAAAAAATTGAAAAAAAGAATCAGAAAATATGAAGCTGTAGAACCGGTAAGGCCCTATATATATAGGCACGATGTTATTCATCAGTCATTTCTCCATCAAGACACAACTAGTCGTACATACACCATACCGATCAAGAAGAATTTGCGTCTCAAATTCCATGACCATTTTCCTCACAAAACTCTCACTTTTTGCTATGCTATTCTTCTCCTCCACTGTACTCATAGTGAAAATCCGATTTTGCGAGAAGTTTGTTGCCCGAACAACTCGAGCTCACGACTCGAAAGCTAACCCATCTCCACTTCTATTTGCATGAGAACATAACTGGACCCTTCCCTAACGTCATACAGGTTGCCCAGGCCCCGACAACTGACAAGTCCCGGTTCTCGTTCAGGGCCGTCAACGTGGTAGATGACCTGATCCTAGTGGGGCCCGAGCGAAGCTCGAAGCAGATCGGGAGAGCCCAGGCAGTGACGGCATTCGCATCTCAGAATGACTTTGCGGTGCTATTGGCCATCAACCTAGCATTCACGGAAGGAAAGTACAACGGCAGTACTGTTACCATATCGGGGCGGAACATGGTGTTTACGGAACTAAGGGAGTTGCCGGTGGTCGGCGGGAGTGGTGTTTTCCGGTTTGCCACCGGTTATGTTAAGACGAGCACCCAGTTCATGGATCTTAAAGCCGGGATCCTTGTTCTGGAGTATGATGTCTATGTGTTCCATTACTGAAATTTCTAAATAAAGATTTACTTGGCTTGTGTTTGCTTGACAGAGAATTTATCGATAAGCCAAGTTCATTAAGAGTCTTGTTGTCTAGTTAAAATGCTTATTATTTTTAATGAAGTTTTACGTATTGGAATACTTTAAGGGTTACTACTATTGTTTATGTCGGTAACTTGGTAGTTTAAGAGTTGCTTCGTAATTTAAGTGTTTAAATACTAATGTAATCTCGGTTTATCAGTATGTATGGGAATAATTCTCCACCATCATGGAATATGGAGGAATAAGTCATCACTCTATTGAGATTGTTGATTTTTTTTTTTTGGGGCCAAATTAAGGTTGTTGATTCCAAATTGATCTGAAAGTCTTTTATGTAAGAGAAAGTAATTAGCGTAATACAGTGACATATGCTTTCGCCTCGAACTAACAGGATTGGCTGTCAAACTTGTAAGTAGAACTTTTGGTCTATTATTGCTTACCCTTCTAATTCCTTTTTCTAAGCTCATAAACCTCCCTTTTATTATCAGATTAGATATGTTAACGAGAACTTTGTAGACCATACAGGACTGGTTTTAATTAATTTACCGATTGGGAAAAAAGAGAACATAACGCGGTCAATCGTCGAGGAGTGCACACTCGATCCTCTGAAAGTATACCCTGGCCCCTGCAACATCGTAGGCGACGTTATAGTACTGTTGGGCCATCAGCCCGATGATTGACAGCCCCTCGAATTCACTCGGGGCAATAGCCATGCAGAACACATCCCCTGCTTGGTAGAACAGGCTCCCCGTGTCCAGGGATAGCTCGGCCCCATCGATAAAATGAAAAGTCACCGCTGGAAACCCTACCAAGTCTCGGCTCGCCGAGCCCTGGTAGCAAAGTCTCAACGGTTTGCGGTCGACTATTTCTAGTACACCCTCCAATAGGCCCTTGACCTCATCGAAGAGTGCCTTGTATGCCCCCAGCACCAGCCAAGTGACTGTAGTCCCAGAGTCGATGATCGAATTGCCAATCCTCTGGGTCCGGTGACTGAATACCCCGAGGTCTATATCGAGCATTTTCTCCCCGAAACTTATGCCCTCGAGAGTGATATGATAAAGTCCATCAATAATTTTCACAGGGGTCGAGTCCCCCTCGATTATCGCCCCCTCGCCTAAAATCAACTTGTTATAAGCATACTGCTGGTCGAACAAATTGCCAATGCAATACGAGAAACCGGAGCCGAGCCTTGATGGCACAGATATAAGTTGGCTGCCTAGCCCCAGGACACCCGTGAATTTCTCGTCCCAGTACTTTCCGTTCTCGTGTCCACAACCAAAGACAACATTGGACACGGCCACAGTGCCATCATCGGATGTTCTGAACATCAACTGCTCTCTAGCTAGTTCTCCTTTCGAAGATGGCCCATCGTAATACGTCTGGTTATACACGCACTGATCCGATGACCCACACCGACCACCCGGCACGACCTTGCAGTAGGAAGTGTTGCAAGGAACTTTGGAATAAGTAGATGACTTGATTGGATCAAAGATCAATGGACTAGTTTGAGAGCAATTCTTGCAAGGGACGCATTGGACCCACAGGAGGTTGCTCCCGGTGTCCATAACTGTGAGCTGTGGAACCGGCGGGTCCCCAAGGGAGAAGTTCACGAAGATCATCGGAAACGAAGGGATGAGATCAAAGCGCAAGTCCCTCGTCACGTCAAGGGACGACTTGCCTGAAAGTAGGCTAAACGTGCAGCCGAGATCTCGAGGGATCGCTCGACGCGATCAGCTATGGTGTCTTTCGGGTTATAGTATGGAGAGAGAACCGAATCGCGATGAATGAGATTCGTGATGACCCGTTTGGGGTCCGACCCAGAGGCATAACTTATTGCGAAGATTGAGAGGAGGAGCGGACTAGAAACAGAAACGAAGTACGTTCCCATGTTCCAGATCTATGTAGATGGGCAATTCAAGAGACACACAAACACATATATACACAACATATATATACATATAGCTTTCCTTTGGGAAAGACAAAATTGTCCGTTAAGGATGTCAAAGATTGCTTTATGTTTCTTTGATTCGAAGGGACGGATTATATATTCGACAATAAAGATCTTATGGGAGACCGAAGCACGTGAAGGTATATATGAAAATGCTGCAATCTTGGATTAGGAAATTAAGCTTATTTTCATGTGAGTTATCCACCTTGATGGGATCCAATTTTAACCTTAAATTTTCTTCAATCAAGTTGAATGAGCTCACAATGATGACAGTCGATCGATCTGAGAATATCATGCAAACAATCTTGTGGAACGCTTGCACATCTCGATTGGCCCGTCTAGTTATATACATCCATATGTATCTTGAAAAGAATCTATACGATCGTACCATTAATTTCGTGAAAATAATATAGTTGGGTAATTATGAGTTCGGTGTTTCAGACGTGTGTAATTAAGTTCCGCGTTTCATTGTTCAAGCTTTCTTTACTAGTTAAGTTTTGTGGGATTCATCTAACACGTATCCACCGTATAACATGCACATGGTTTTATTGGAAAAAAATGTTTTCACAACTCATACCATCAAGCTTGCACGAAAAAGAATGGGCAGAAAAAGAAAAAAGAAAACAAAGGTCAATGTGCCGATAATACCCGAAGAACATATATGCATATACATGCATATTATACGTATAAATATACATACACACGGACAAATATGACTATTTTTTATGTCAATGCGGCATTGGAATTCATTCACTTCATATCCTTCCTTCGGCCCTATACAGTGCAGTAAGTTGCGAGACTCCAGTATGAATTGCGCCAGCGCAGAAGAGTTGCGTAAAGGTCACGATTATCGTTATCACCTCCAGGGTTCGCTGCAAAGTTTTACGATATCAAGTAAACAATGCTCATCAGCAAGATTTTATACAATGGGATTCGACGAACACATCTCTTTAATCTTTTCCATTAAAACCACTAGTGTGAATTGGCATATGAAGCATCATGCAGCCTTACCAGATTTGATTCCGTCCACCCGATATTGATTTCTTTACACGCAAGTCTGCAGATAGAGAGGCGGAACCATTAATCATTAGATACGTTACCACACTCAACACGAAAATTCGAAAATGTTTCTGGCTACGAATGAATTGAAGTATTACCCCATTGCCAGGAGGCTGAGGAAGAGAGTTATGAGGGAGGAGGCAGCTGCAGAGTGAAGAGTCGGGGCGGTTCCACGAGCGACATCCTGAATGCCTGTGGCTGAGGTTGTCATCCCAACAACGCCAGCAATGAGGGCGAACAAGATGAAGAGACCAGTAGCCATGTTCCCCATTGGGAAGAATATCGGGAATATTCGAGCTGGTGTGGGTAGAATTGAAGCTGCATCACATATGCAAAACAGAGTTCTATTAGATGGCAAACCTCTGTCATGCATCTCAATCACCACGTTTGAGAATTTATCTGAGAAAATTAGATGATACATAGCACTTCTTAGAATTTACCACCCGAATTATTCGAACTTGTGCATTAGATGAAAAAAATCATATAATGTCCTGCCTCCATCGACCCGTCCAAGTAGAAATGACAGATCAAGGGGAGAAAAAATTACTTGGTCTAGCTTACCCGTTTCGTGAGTTCTTTCAATCGCGTGTTTCATGGCCCACGAGGCGATGACGACTACGATGAAGTAGAGCAAGAGATTGAGGATTAGCAGCATGAATGCTGCTGATTTGGCTGCTCCTGATGCCATGACTTGGGTTGGAGCTTTTGGAATGGGATGGAAAAGAGACTTGAAACAAATTTCAATTTTTTCTCGGGCTATATGCAAGTAAATACATACATATATATATATTTATATACTACTCATGGCTATGATATAAAATTGATTCGCTTGATTCCGAGGCTAGTTTTGTACCTTATTTTTAATGCAAAATTTGAAGTATCTTCATTTCGAAGAAATGGCTCTCATTCCTTAACTCCTTTGAATGTATGCTTCATGGAAGAGGAAGGAATTTCTTTAGGGGACGCAATTCATTTGTACATTTTGAGTTCAATGGTTTTCTTCCTCTACTTTTTTTCCTTCTAAATTCCCTCGAAGTTTCAAGTTACTTGGACAATATCCCATGAATTGAGATCGGAATCTGCCATCGCCTATTTAATAGAATGGAACCCGACAGTGGCCCGCAATAGTTCTAGTGTCTTTGTTGTTGATGATTACGTCGTGAGGAACTTTTTCAGAACTTCCTCCATGTTAGTTTGAATGTGAAAATGTTATTTCCGACCAGATTGATGAATCGCAGGCTTCAAAGGAATTTCCTTTTACATCAAAGATTACTCCCAGGTTATATAGCAGAGATTATTCACCACCCAGAAGAGCCCCGAACCGACCATATAACCAAGTATGAATAAAACTTATATGTTCAGTTCCAGGAATCCCAAAGACACGCGATAAGACACCATCAAGAAGCTAGCAGTTGGGAGGAAACACCGACGGAGAACAAAATTGAAATCTATGATATTCCGGTCTCCCCGTCAATTCAATTTCTAGCAACATGCACTTCAAATCGGTGAAAAAGAATGGAACTCACAGGAAAAAATTTGGCTGTAAAATTTAAGATGTATTCAGAAAAGAATAATTTCCTTGTGAGGTATTGCTCGAAAGCTGCTGAATGCAGGCAGTGAAGGCTAGACACTATTTATTGAGTGCAGAAATGGGAAACTTAAGGTGCACTTTCGTAGACAGTCAAACCACTTGGTAGTTCTCTGTGATCAACTGAGTCCGCTGAGAGAACTTGGGAGGCGATCCACTACCCAGCGGCAAAATATTGACAACCTGCAAAAGAGATGGCTCGTTAGTACTCGAACCTAAATAGCAATGTGATTGATAGAGGGAAAGAGTTACAAGGCAGATGGCAATGCTACATAAGTTTTTAACATGGATCCATTTTTGTCAATCTACTCTCACAGTCACAGGCAGAGAAATGGAAAAGACAGAGCCACCTTGTGTATAGAAGAAGCAATACGATGACAGTATTGGAAAAGAACAGAGGATCGAGAAATGTCATCAGAGAACACATTTTTCGTAATGTAAGAAAAGCGCAGCATGAGTAAGAAAAACGAGGTCACAAAAGAATGACATGATGTTGGGGAAAAGAAATCTCAACGGAAGCAAGGCTGCTAGTGAACAAACCTTTAGATCACTGAATGTACTAGTGGCTGAAAACTGCACTGATATGGGGAAAAATGCAGAAGAATCTGCTGGAGGAACAACGAACTCCATTGACCCACTGCAAGCAACATTGCAGCATCAGTTAGTGAAATCGAGTAAAATTGATCTATGTTTGGACAGGTCCAGGCGAAATAAGTGAAAGGGTGCTGTTAAAAACCTGCGATTTGAATTATCTATGAGAAGTATTGACCACTCCAAAATGGAATTCCGGGAGTTATATCTGCAAACAGTGCGTATAAACATAAGTCAAACAGCAAAAGAAAACCGATAGATGTCAAATTTACTTCATTCTTACAGTACTTTTAGCAACTTACATTTTCAAAAAGCCAAAACAAACTTCATTGTGCCCCTAGCTAGGTCTAATTAGACATACACACGAATCGTATCTATCATATTATCCTCTTCACTGGGAAGCTCTCATCTAAAGGTGCCTCTCAGATATACTATCCATGGATCTCTATATCACATCAATACCATAAGAATGATTTTAGATAATCGAAGCAGTTCACCTCCATTCTCCATCAATCTGTCTCACATTCGGTGCTTCTCGAAGAGGCGGGAGAGGTACTGAGATCACGACATTTCTCAGATCAAACATCGATGGGGCTTCATACTCAATGCTGACATAGGTTTCATTTCCAGAGACTGAAGGCCAGCAGTTTACTGGAAAACAAGCATGTTTATACATCAAATACCATGACAATTAGACTATTAGATAACCAACAAAGCAGGAAAAGCTTTTGACCTACTTGTGAGTGGCACCATTGACTCATCAACACTCTGCATCCTCCACTTCAAAAGACCAACACCCCCTGCATCACCAGCTTGGCCAGTTGGAAAAGGCCTTTTTGGATCTTTGAGTCCTAGGATGTTCTCATTTGCAAATAGCTCTTTGTTGATGTTAGGGTGTGTCTTGAACAGAATTCCTGGATTTCCTCCAGTTTCAATCTGCAAACGCGAAACATGTCATTTATTCAGGGAAAAAGTAAAATTCGTGCTGATTATTGTGCTGTTAGAGGATTGGAAAGATTTCCCTTATCCATTGAAAATAACGAATTAAATAAAAGCAGATTATTGATATATTTTGGAACCCTCCATATAATTATGAAAACAAATCATAAATGAGTTGCATGTTCAAAGCATGGAGCAACACTAGATGCTGCTCAGGAAAAAATTATCACGTAGTTATACGGCTTTATACTTTATAACACCATCAGATGCTGCAAGTTCAATAATTTCATAGTACCATGCCAGAAGTTCTTTGGAGCAGGAAAACCTTTTAGTGATAGGTAATGGGTGAATGTTCATTGTTGTCAAAAATGCATTCCCATTTTTTCAGGACCTAAAGAAACTCTTGTCACCATCAAATCAATGAAGAGGTGTGGTGTGCAGCCAAGATTCACCATACCGTATTCTCTTTTCCTTATGATGAATCTACTGTTCTATCTTTATTGTGCCTGGTGTATAGTACTCTCTTGATCTCTTCCATGTTAATGGACATAAAGGGGGAAATTCGTTCCTTGAAGTAATTTAAACTCTGAGAATCGGGACATGCAGAAATGCATGATGTCTGTCTCCAACGGTGAGCCTTTATCATCACATAGAGAGCGAGAAGAGAGAGAGAGCACCTGAACTTG
>NW_022204328.1:0-53086 GCF_007655135.1 Punica granatum | reverse complement strand
ATGCAAGGGCAGTGCATCGTAAGGCATATAGAAAGGATAATGACACTATCTGAATGGATATATAGGTAAGAAAATTTCATTTATGACTAGCTCTTTGTAAAAACAATAGAAATCTTCTTTCTAATCATACAATCATGCAAAGTAGCCAAATCAATGAGGGAACATTACTCATGCCTCTATAATCGAGAGGACTAAGGACGAATTCTTCTCATAATCGTGAATAATTTCTCCCATTCTCAACTTAAAATTATATTGCAATCCGTGAAAAAAAAAATTAAAAACCGTGATGCAATTTATGAGAAGCAAGCGATCAAAGTCTCAAGTAAAACGTTATCAGAAGGAAGTGACCACCTTCCAATAAGTGTCCTAAGAAAAATATGAAGAGCCATTCGCATCTTGGAAGACTTAAAGGGTGTGTTTGTTTTATAAACAATGTTTAACTCAACTCAACTCAACTCCACTTATCTTCAATTCAACATCACAACAATCATTACTTTTTTTATTTTTTAAAATATTTTTAACAATTCAAATTTAATTTTTAATATTAAATTCTTTCAACTATTCATTACTTTTTCACAATTCAACAACACAATCATTACTTAATCATTATTTTCTCTCAATTATTTATTATTTTTTTCACATTTTTTCTCATAATTCAACAATACAATCATTACAAACCAATTAAAATCAAAACTCAACTCAACTCAACTCTTAATTCAAACGCACATGTCACAATTTAATAAATTGATTATATATTTGACTTTTCATCTTTCAATATAGATCATTTTGATTTCAAAAATTGTGCGAGGAGAACTCTCCGTTCTACATAATACTTCTTAATGTGTTGTCCCAACTTTTAGTATTTTATGTAGATGAGCTCGTTAGAAACCTATTGGGCCTCCGGCAACCTCGCCAACTCGCCAGAATTGGTGCAGCGAGTGGAGGGAAGCCCCTTCCATTCCCCTCTCCCTCTTTTATTTTTCATTTCTTTTTGGGGAAGAGAGAGGGAGCAGATCCAGGGAGGGGGCTTCCCTCCGTCTCCTAGCCCCGCGTGGTCACCATACATTCGAGAGATTTTGAAGCTCAATAAAGTTTTTTTTTTGAATTAGATCTATTTAAATAAACTAAAAGTTTCACTCTACTTAAATCCCATTTCTTTTTGATAATTTTACATCTTCAGAGTTCTTAAAGGTTACACCCAAGCACTAATAAGATGAAGAATAAAATGACATGTAGTTGGAGATGCTTCTGAATTGGACATAATTTTGGAACTTGAGATTCTGAACTAGGGTCAGATTAGGAAGCAATCCATGCAAGCTCCTATGACGGACATTAAGCCGAGGTTTGAAATGTCAACTCGCAGCAGAAACCATGTGGTTGGGAGTTTGAAAATTTATATCTTCATAAGAACTTCATCTTAAGTTGAGGAAACATTAGTCAAATCCAAGTTCTTCAGTTTTTTGTATCCTTTGAATTGAACAGGAGGACACCTGCAAATGCACCAAAAAGGGTAAATAGGCGAGCCGATATCTTGTGAGCCTTCGAATTAATTTTTATAAAAAACGAACTCTTAGAGAGGCATCCACGATAGATGTGGAATCCAACGGTTGACGACATCACTGTCATTAACATCATCATGGAAGATCTTGAACATAAATATCGAGCCCATATGGAACTGCAACACATGAACAACACCCTAAAACGTGCTACCATTTTTAGATGGATGACATTCTAGATCATAATAAAACACGAGCTCGCAGATTGAAGTCCACCTCTACCTTCACTTGGTCAAATAATGCTCTCTCGCGGCTTCTTTGATTTACAATTGTATCAGGATCTTGTCCATGAGATGTGCGGGCAAGTCACTTATCCCCTCTACCGCTTCCTCCATATTGAAAACGACACTGAGAAGTTCCTCTTCACTTGAAACAACCGCATTTACTTGCATACTGAAATATCATATTTATCAAATATGAACCTCAAAGGAACTCAGTAGGAGGAGGTGAAAAATAAGACAAATCCCATAATCCGACAAGATTGACTACACTAATAAGATGATCATGTTGAGGTAGAAACAAAGATTAAGTCGTAATTGCAAGTCAACAGCTACCTCCACGAAGAAACATGATCTAGGAAAGATGAAATTAAAAAATAAAATGAAAAAAGAGGGGCTCGAAAGGAAATTGATTTCGTTAGATACGACCATCGAAAGCTCCCAGCTTTGCCTTTTGTATTGCATTGATCGCCAACAAAATCTTGATCTTCTGATGAGAGAATCGTCGAAGTAGTTTATTCTCTGGGCTGAAAGCACGAGCTAGCAAAAAACAAAGCACAAGTCTTAGCTCGAAAAAGGACAAAAAACAAAAACAAAAAACAAAAAATGGGTCAAGGAATCTTAACGAAAGTCATGAAACATTGGAGACAAACAAGAGGAGTTTTCAAGTAGAGAGTAGCATGTTTTTTTTTTTTATCAATTTGAGAAAATGAGACGAGGAAGAATTGAAGGATGGGATTAAGATATATGCAAAACAGACGAACATATACAGGTTTGCGCTTTGAAAATTGTTTTCTAAATCCCTTAGATTTTGTTTGTGCCTTTCATTGTGTGGTGCTTACATGAGTAGAAGTTTCGGAATGTCCTTGAACCTATTGCACTAACAATTGGAGTTTTAGTAACTAAGAGACCAGACCTTGAGACGCTAATGCAGTTCTTTTAGAAACAAAGCTGGCTCTGACTAGATAGAGCTCTATCTTCCTACTTTCTGGCGATTATGCGTATTGGATATTTATGACCGTACTATCTAAAATGACTATTCATATATTAAATTTCCATTGGACTTATATTGACTTGGGCCTCTTATCTTCATGCTTTCTGGCGATTATGCCTATTGGATATTTATGGCCGTACTATCTAAAATGACTATCCATATATTAAATTTCCATTAGATTTATATTGACTTGGGCCCATATCCACTTAAAAATTTAAGCTGATAAGTGATGGTACTCAAATCTCATATAAACCCATGGATATTCATTCATCTTTTCAACGTGAGATTAACATTTTCAACACCCGCCCTCACGTGTAACGTGTGATCTATTTCTTTCTACATGTTGTCACGTGTCCTTAAACATTCGCCATCAACTACTGACCTTAAGTCGGGCTCCTCTTCTGCACTCGGGCGAGCGGGGACTAGCCACGAGGCACTCTTTTTGGCTACACTCGGACATGCTGGGCTTGACGTGGTGTGGGTGAATGCGCATACGCCCGTGGGCACGCATACGCGTAACATGTGCTTTGATACCATATTAAATTTTCATTGGGATTATACTGACTTAGGTCCATATCCACTTAAAAGCTCAAGTTGATAAATAATGGTATCCAAATCTCATATAAACCCATGAATATTCATTCAGTTTTTCAATGTAGGATTACCATTCTTGGGCTCAACGTAGACAAAAGCCCCTTCTAGCATATATATGCTGCACAAGTGTTGTTTGTCATCTAGCATCTTCAAATACGTTTTTTTATTAAAATATTTTCTTGGTTGTATGGGAAGATGCGTCTACGATTAATGCCGTGTACCATTCCTAATAACATGTATGCCTATGCCTGTATTTGATGATATAGATGAAACGATACGGAGAAATGGCTCGCAAGTTATGCTACTTTAGGGAGCAAATGAAATAGGAAAGATTATCACCCTCGACAAAATCTTATAGGAGCAATGATTTAGATATGGATATGTTGGAGGTAAATCCACCTTTGTCCAGTCTAAGCCCCGACAATAACTAAATTATGATAGATCCAAACTTATTCTCTAAAACATAGTTATGCAACCATCTTCAATTCGTTAATCCGAATTCGCATATAAAATGTTTCAGTTTGATAAGAAGCATATAAGGTTGAAAAAGCATCAAGACGACACGCGACGAATTGGCTCAAGGAAACTCCTTTAGCGTAAAAAATCATTGGAAACATCTTATTCAATGAAATCACGTCCAGCTGAATGCCATTAATCACGTCCAGTTGAATGCCTCCTCTGCCTTGGGTGGGAGCAAATGTCATTGTTGCAAGTTGTTCATGAGGTCCCTATCGAATGCCACTAATCCTCACTACTCTGAAAATAGACTTCTACTGTGGATTGCCAAGGTCGCCAAGGTCGTAGCTTGTCCTCCAAGTGATTGACACGCCTTCGCTCCATGGCATCAAGAGCCGCCACACTCGGGGACTTCTCTGAGCGGAAACAAACGGTCCTTGATCTTGTAGATGTGATCCCTTATGTTGGTGGAAGTTTTCAGTAGTTCTTTCATATTCTTGACCAAATTAGGGAAATCGCGGTCACTCAGGAAGTCAGAAACGATCAGCGCCCCTAAATCACTTGCGCTGCATTATTCCCAAAACAAATCGCCATCTCTATGTCTGGGTCATGCTCTTGTCCTTGCAGGAATTGCTAGGCCATTTCTTCGATAGCTCCCTTATATCGTTTGCAACCTGTTCAAGGGCATTCTTGATCGCCTTTACATTCGTCAGAGGACTTCCCAAAAAGATCTTAATGCATCAAATAGCTTTTCAGCGAAATCACAGAGCTGGTCTCTCCTCAAATCAGTCGGACGCCCTTATAAAATCAAAAATAAAAAAATATGCACGGTCATGGATTGTGGAATATCCTATGACAGTAAGAATTATGACATATTTATGGAAAAAAAGATTAAATCTAAAATGTTCAAGACAGGTTTCTTCCGCTTACAGGTCTTTTATTCTTAACAAATATGCTAAAGCATTGGTACAACCATTCTATCATGGAATCAATATCAAAATTTCAGAGAAATGGGGTGTAGTGCAGTGGCTAACACCCTCACCTGATAATCTAGAATTCCTGATTCGATTCTCACTAGTGGGACTACCCGTACTCCTTTATTTAGATTTCATTTTCATTTCCTTGTACTAGGCCATGAGTTTCCTATTGTAACCGAAAAAAAAAATCAAAATTTCCAAATACTAATACAAACTTTAACCCACAATTTAAAACTTCTTATCAATTGTCATTGGTCTTTTGGATTGGTCCCTATTTGAAACAATTCATTAATTATTACCCTCCTATTCATAGCTCGTATTTGTACTTTTGAAACTTATTCGAATTTTAGTTCATTCTAAGATATAGAATGAAAATTATAGCTATAAAAACATCATACCAATTTAGTTACAACTGTATTAACGTATGTAGGAGCACCTCTAAATTGTAGATCGAGTGGACTCACAATATCGATAGCCATTGTAGCTATAATATCCAACACAGACAAAATTCCTGCAAACTATCTCACTGAAATATTAGAAAGTTTCTTGAACATTCCCATTACTAATTCAATCCCACGATTATACAAGAACTTCCCTAATAATTCCATGACTGATTTCTCTTGAACTTTTAAAATTGTACTTAACTTAATCAAGATATGGTGTAGCTTAGTGGCGTATACTCTCGTCTTGTAACCTAGAGTTACAGGTTCAATACACGGTGAGACTATTTGTACCGTTTTAGGATTTCTATTTCATTATACTAGACCCATAAGCCTCCATTGTAATTGAAAAAATTATAATTAACTTGTGTATAACATCTCAAACACTCTTTTGTACATCTTAAATATATTTAACCATCTATAAACATTTCTATTCATGATATCCTTAATTTTCGTATTTCCAGCAAAAGGGGAAACTAAGCTTAATTCTTTTTACATATACTTGTTACACCGCTCTACAGTAATACAAGTTACCGCAATTAGAACCAGCCTTACCTGCAATGAATATTATACCATCACATGGCCATTATATGCCATAAGTAAGAATCAACAAAAAGTTCAAAATAAAAGACGAAAGTATATTTAACTTAGATAATAGTTTGATAAGATATGAAATTTATTTCTAAACATAAATAAGTTCCTCATTAGGTTAAGTGAAACTGTTCGACAAAGGGCTAAATGACATACTAATAAAACTACTGAGCCAAGAAATGATAATAAAAAATTATGCATCATTTACAACTATTCAGTTATTACCTTTTTATTCATCAAATTTTCAAGGGGTAAATTACAAAAAAAAACTTAAATTTTGTAAAACGTCTCAGTTTTGTCCTAAATTTTACTTTATAACAAAAAAAACACATGTTTTGATAATTTTCTCAGATTTAGCCTCCGCTACTATTCCGTTAAAATTTCCGTCTATTTGCCTACGTGGACTTTATGGGACCCACCAAATTTGTACATCATTTGATCATCTTCTTTTTTCTTTACAAAAATAACCTAAGATTTCATCAAAGTCTCAATTTTGTTCTATATTTTGATTTCTAATTTAAAAAAATACATGTTAGCACTCCGTTTTGGTTCACCAGCTCCAGGAGAGAACATCAACAGTATTCCTGACTACAACCCTGAAACTATTATAGAAGAAGACCCAGCAAACCCCGGGTTAATATTCATGGCCGGGTCAGCCATGTTAACCGGACAGCCCCGGGAGCGATGTACGGAGGATCGCAGCATGAGGAACATTCGAAGTCGACAACCTAGCATGATCACAATGAGGAGGGGCAAAATCGTCATTTCTGTTATCCATCGTGGGAAGTAACCCGGCTATGAATAGTAACCTGGGGTTTGTTGGGTCTTCTTTTGTAATAGTTTCTGGGTTGGAGTCAAGAATATTGTTGATGTTCTCTCTTTGAGCCGGTTGACCAAATTGGGATGCTGGCATGTATTTTTTTTAAATTATAAATCAAAATCTAGAACAAAACTAAGAATTTTATGAAAATTTAGGTTATTTTTGTAAAGAAAAGAGAAGATATCAAATGATGTGCAAATTTGGTGGGTCTCCTAAAGTCCACGCAAGCAAATAGACGGAAATTTTAACAGAATAGTAACGAACGTCAAATTTGAGACGATTATCAAAACATGTGTTTTTTTGTTACAATGTAAAATTTAGGACAAAATTAAGACGTTTTACAAATTTTAATTTTAATTTTTTTTGTAATTTTCCCAATTTTCAAAGCAGGCATTTTCAGTGCTCCAAAGTACTCCTTCATATTTTTGTATTTGAAAAACTTAAAGTGTAATATAATATAATTCACTGCCAATTCTATCTTTGTTAAACTATCTAATTGCTCAACAACTTTTACATAACTACAATCTGAAAGGTCTATTCTCACGAACCTAGTTTTTTTCCTGCAATTCTACTCTTTAAATTTAAAGTTTATACTAGACAATTTATAAACTGCAAAATTTGCTTGGCATTGGAAACTTTTTTGGCCCCTACTTTGCATGTATTTCGCGCTCTTTCGTTCCTCGAACTTGTAAGTTGGCAACCCTTTTTCTAATTTCATTCTCACCACAATAAGCATCGGGCTCATCCACCTCTTTTTCATCAAACTAATTATTCTCTTCCTTTATATTCATAAAATTCTCTTCATGAGAATATAATGATGGTAAGTAGATGGTAAACATGCAACATCTCATGTTGCAGTCACATTCATTTAAAAAGTTGGGATCCAAATTTTCTACAAATTCTAATCCTTGGATGCAAAATTTTGTAGCTCAGGTACTTCCCATGAATTTTTAATTGGAAAAAAAATTACTGAAGTGGAAATTTATGATGAAAATGCTAGAAAATAAAAGTCAAAACTAAATCAAATAAAGAAAGGACCCATCGACAATTCATCAATTAAGCATTAGAGGTATTAGTTAGGTGAATTTATAAATAGTGGAAGAGGAGACTGATGTAAGGACCCATCGACCATTCAATAATTCATCATTTCAATACTCTTATGTTTACACTTACGTTGCACTTTACTTTTATTTACTGCATGTTTACAAGCCGTCTCACACTGGCTATCTATCCCGTTTGAATTTTAACCTCTAATGCATTACACATAGTGCGGCCCGAATTTCATCTCATCGAGACGCGCATATGCGCAACCGATCGCACAGCTTGGGAGTGTTCACCTTCCCGAGGACGCGTGATGAACACGTGTGAGAAGGAGTCACCACTACCTATTTACCACCTGAAGGTCGATGGTCGGTAAGATGCTCGGGTCTAAGGGTATGAGGTACACCTAGTCTGCTAAGGCAATGGTCGTAAAAAACCGGAGGTTCCGGATTCGGGAGTTCTGTTACGTGCGGGCCTATATCCTGCACGCCCTATCAGTACTTTGTTTGCCTAAGGCTTGCCATTTTTATTCATTTACCGCATAATTAGGTTGCACAAGCCTCTCACGTTTTGACACCGTAAATTCGAAGAACCGATAGATTCGGGCTAAGAACCTGAGAGGAGAGTAGGTCCGCGCATCGAGGATTTGGTCCATTATCCTCGCTACGGTTCATCTGACCATGATGGTCGTTTCACCATGCGCACTAAAACCGCAAAACATTGGGTTTACTCGTCCTTGGGTAAATGAATTGATTCGACCGGTTCAACACTCGGACCATTCACTCACCGATCGGGATCCTTACATGAATAAATCTACAAATAATCCTTATACTACTCTATCAAATAATAACAGATAAATATATAAATTACAATTGTTGGATCCCGGTTGGTTTGCATTCGGCTAATATTCCGCTTTGACTCATAATGAGATTTGAATAACCGAGAAATAAATTAAGGCGACGCAGGCTCAAAGGCGATCGGGTCCGATTGGACCGACGGATAGCAAGAGGATCGGTTGACTCTCGAGATGGTCGTGACACCTGTCGAGCTCCCAGGTGATTGTTTAACCATAATTCACGCACTCAATCCGAGTCGTCCTCCGCTTGGACACTACTTGGAGTAAAGTGGTGACTCAGAGCTAGATCCCATGCTGTACTCCGGTTGCGCGCGCTCAATATGTATGGGCCGTTGGATCCTGTGCAAGACGTATCCTATGGACTCGAGCTTGAACCGCGATGAAACAACAGAAAGCAGACAAAAACAGATGAATACAAACAAGTAATATATTAAAACTTATTGTGTACGTGATTAATCAATTATGGACAAAGGTTGTTTGGCAAACAATTTCTTAACCTAAACAGACAAGGCGTGCTCGCAGGCGGTGCTAATTTGGCTAAGGGTGTATGGGTTTATTTTAAATTGTTATGTATTTTGACAATGTGCCTTTCACGGATTATGAAAAGAGGGTGTCAAGATCTCTACACATGACCCATGAGGGACCGGACAACCTTTCACAGGCCGTCCTCGCTCGTGCCTCTAATTCGATTCCCTAAGGGCCCGAATCTACACTAGGGTGAAAGAAATATACAGATAGAAAAGGAAGGGTGTACGAATGATAATCGCACCTGTCGAGATGGTCGTGACACCTGTCAAGCTCCTGGGTGATTGTTTAACCATAATTCACGCACTCAATCCGAGTCGTCCTCCGCTTGGACACTACTTGGAGTAAAGTGGTGACTCAGAGCTAGATCCCATGTTGTACTCCGGTTGCGCGCGCTCAATATGTATGGGCCGTTGGATCCCGTGCAAGACGTATCCTATGGACTCGGGCTTGAACCGCGATGAAACAACAGAAAGCAGATAAAAACATATGAATACAAACAAGTAATATATTAAAACTTATTGTGTACATGATTAATCAATTATGGACAAAGGGTGTTTGGCAAACAATTTCTTAACCAAAACAGACAAGGCGTGCTCGCAGGCGGTGCTAATTTGGCTAAGGGTGTGTGGGTTTATTTTAAATTGTTATGTATTTTGACAATGTGTCTTTCACAGATAATGAAAAGAGTGTTTTCATATAAAACTCGAAAGCTAAACCTTACTTGATATTTGCTCGTGTTTGACTGAGTCAGATTTGAGATTCTTCTTCTTCTTCTTCTTCTTCTCTCTTTTTATTTTATTTTTCGCATTTTGACCCGTTCTAAACACAAACTTAGGGAAATTGGGGCATGAAAAACCACGAGGGTGTCAAGATCTCTACACATGACCCATGAGGGACCGAACAACCTTTCACAGGCCGTCCTCACTCGTGCCTCTAATCCGATTCCCTAAGGGCCTGAATCTACACTAGGGTGACAGAAATATACAGACAGAAAAGGAAGGGTGTACGAATGATAATCGCACCTTGACAAGTGCCTGCCCCTTTCCTTATTCGGTATTTTTCAGTCATCCTAATGCCTAGGGTGTCGGCTGATCAATAATCGGTGGTCATACCCTTAAACCGAAAAAAGAAAAAAAATGTGTGTGTATGAAAAATCAAGATCACGTGACACGGACTATCGAATGTCAGTAGTCGGTATCGACCGTTCCCTCGAATCCACCAGGGTTGTAAGGACTCTAAAAGAGATGAGAAACCGGTCCCTCCGTCCGAAAGTGGTCTAAAAAGGACTCGTGCACCCCGACTTGAGATGCCTCAAATCGGGCCCCAACTCAAGTCAAGATATACGAATACTCCCTAGATATCCATGCTACGCATGACATGTGTCTTAGTGCTTTTGAAATTGTGAGTTTTAAAAGGGTATGATCAACAGTTCTTGAACCGTCGACGCGATTACAAATTATTGGTCGATTTGTGCAATTTATTAAAAGGCCGAGTGATTTATTTAGCCGAGTGAAACGTCTCGATTACCCCGTGCGTGAAATTATTGAATTAATTAAAATTTGTCGAATGCTTTAAATTTGTGGGTTTTGAGCCGTTGGGCCTGCCATTGGTAGACCATCCGATAAAAGCCCTAATTCCTGACCGTCTTGAAATTAAATTCAATTTTAAATCGACTTTATGTGATTAATTCGGTTTGTGTGGGGCTTTGATAAAAAGTGCATTCAAACACTCCTACATACAAACATGAACACAACAAAATTTAATTTGCCAGTTTTACGCTCAAGTGATCAATTAAGCCGGTTTTGATGTGTTTAATCGATTTTATTCCTTTAAAGTCAAGTGAGCAAGAAATTAATTCATGTGGATTCATTTCCATTTCATACAACCGATTTTAAGTCCGATCGTTTAAACATTCAAGTTCGTGCTCGCATCGGTGTTACTTCATTACGTGTTCCGGTTTTAAAGAGTCAACTTGGATTACAAGCTGGTTCATGCCTTTTCAATCGAGACAACAATTTCATGACATCATCGTGATCATCGAATTAATCAGCAAAGGGAGCCCTAGGCATGCCACTAAGTTCGGGATTTTATACCTCTCTCAAGTTAGGGTTGAGAGAAGGTCGTGTAGCTTCGAATCATCCATGGACCGAGCCTCGATTAAAAATCGAACTAAGACCGGAGTGGGCTGTCTACGGGCACCACAGCGGCCAGGAGAAGGGCGGCTGAATCAGCACAGCGAGCTTGGAGAAACCAAACGGTGGCAGCAAGCGACGAGGCAACGGCTACAACGAGCTTGAGTTTGCGGAGGGGATTCGAGCAGCAGCTGCATTAGCGCGAGAGGGGCTCGATGACACTGAGGCACAGCAACGGATAGCAGCAACGAGGACGAGCTCAAGGCAGCGAAACCTGAACCTGCACGAGGAAGGGAAAAGAACAACGGAACAACAGAGAAAGGGGAAACCGGGAGGACAGTAGCAAAACGGCAAGGAAGTTGAGACTTAGCTTAGCTCTGATTTTGGCAGAAGCTCGAGGAGGAGCATTGGCAGCGACAAATGAGCCGAGGAGCTCGATGGGACGCACCGAAGCAGCGTGACAACAAAAGGAAGATCAGCAGCAGTTCGGTGGGAGCTTCAAATTGGGGCAACCTTAGGGGAAACGACGCACCACGGTTGTAACTTGGGTAAAGGGGGGAAGCAAGCAGGAGGTGGACGTGGAGAAGAGTACAAAGAACCGTGACGGAGATTGGAAGGGGTTTGTGAAGGGAACAGGAAGGCTGTGAAGCTGCTGGATGTGGTAACAGAGGATGGTGAAGGTGCATGGGATGATCCTTTTGCTGTGGTGATCTGTGGGTCTGTCAAGAAGGGACCGTGAGTAAAGAGAGAGGGAATGAGCTGGTAGAGAGAGAGAGAGAGAGAGAGAGAGAGAGAGAGAGTGTTCGGATCAGTTTGTTGTCTGGTCTTTTTCCGAACAGAAGGCATGGAATGGATGATGATGATCGGTTGAAGCAGCCCAGGAAGCACCGAAAATGGAAGTCTCCCCTGTAACCAAGAGAGACAGCCAAAGAGAAAGAGAGAGCCTCCTCCTGAGAGTCGGGTCTGTCCTCAACTGAGGAGGCCGCTGAGGATGGCTGGCTGTTCATCGCAGCCTCGTGTGGTAGCCGGTTTCAAAAAGAAAAAGAAATGGAAAGAAAGAAAAGAAAAAGAAAGAAAAAGGGAGTACGTCAACTTGCCTCAAGAAGAAAAAGAAGAAGAAGAAACCGAAGTAAAGCCAATCAACCGAGAAAGTCTCCCTCTGTTCTCTCTTTCTTTTTCTTTTTTTTTTTAAATTTTTTTATTTACTCGTACGAGCGTTTTTAGATAAAATTTGATTTCTTGAAATCCGTTGACATTTTCGGAAGGAAAATTTCGAAATCATGAAATTCGAGAAATAATCGACTATGGAAGAATTTCAATTTATATCAATGGAGACCGAATCTCGATAAAACCGATATTGAATCCTCTGATACACGTCGATCGTAATTGCTCGATTATTTTTGAATTTCTCATCTTTTCGAAAGGATATTCGAAAAATAATCTGAAAACACCATTGTGTTCAGAAAAATTCAAGGATCGATATTATGTAGAAGATACTTTTCAATTCCGAGCATCGACTCGAATTTTGAAAAAAAAAACAAAATTGATGCACGTAAGGCCTGAAATTCTTGTCTTTTCAACCGGACATCCGAAAAATAATCCGGGATCACCATTGTGTTCAAAAAAACTCAAGGATCGATATTATTCAGAAAAATATTTTTCAATCTGGAGTTTTGTTCCATATTTTGAAATTCGAATTTGATGTGTGTAAGGTCTAAAAATGTCCCGCAGAGTATTTTTTTTTTAAATGATAAATTAAAGTTATATTAAAAAATGCCCTTAAAAGTCATGAATGCTTGGATAATTAATTAAAAAATACTTCCCTCTAACGGATGATAAAATGAAAATTTTGCCCCTTCTCCTCATGATCATGCTAAGTTGTCGATTTTGAATTCTCATCGCGCCGTGATCCTCTGTGCCTTGCTCCCGGGGCTGTCAAGTTGACATGGCTGACCCAGCTGTGAATAGTAACCTGATGATTGCCCGGTGGTTTTCTGTTGTGGTTTAAGAGTTATCGTTAGAAGCGTTGTTGATGCCCTCCCCTAGAGCGGGTGGACCAAAACGGGGTGCTGACACACATATAACGAAAACATTGTTTTATTGAGAGCGAGGAATTCCATCTTGTTTCTATGTGTACACTTATGAAAATGTACTTCAGTTATAGCTATAATATATAGAGTGTATAGATTTTTTATTTTGAGCCAAGGATACCAACGAGCAATGGTAAAGATAGTATGGACCAACCCACACCACTTGTTCTTAGAAGACGCAATTGCAGATTAAACAATAACCCAGAAGAAATAGGCATTGAAAACAAAGACATATTTTAGGTAAGTCGGAATTTTACCGTGACAATTTATTATGGTCACTGTAGTATAAAAAGATGGCGAATTGTAGTACTTTTAAGAAGGTCGTAACGTACACTATCAAGAAGATGTTGTACATCAACAAAAAAAATGTTGTCTAAAAAGAGTGTGAATTGTAGTAATCTCAAGGAGGCTATAACGTATGCTATCAGGACAATGTTGTATACAAACTAAAAAAGATTAAGTTTGACACATTATATGTGGAAGTACTACTCGGGTGTCATAATAGTACGATACACCCTCTTCTTGTACATTTTGTCACCATAACAAATGGTCATGGTAGAAAAACCTAAGAAAAATTTGCAGCTTTAGATTAGTTCATTATATCTACGTTTACTTTTTATACTAAATGATATATTTTTCCTTATGTCCAAAGCGAACTACTTCAAATAAATTTTAGTATTGTAGTAAAAATTCACTTGCTTTGCATGGGAAAATAATATAATTTTTTAGGCATGATATTTATAAAATAAGTATGAATTATTGTTAGCAATTGTTGAGAATTGTGTTTCGAATTTTTGACCCGATTTGATTTCATGTTTTATAGATTTAGATCTCTATCTTTTAGTTAGGTAATATCTTCATAATATTGTACTTAGAGATATTATAGGTAGAGAAAATATTGGCATTTATTCTGTTGGGTGAATCAGGCTACTATATATATGTATCGAGAGCTTTTGTGTAAAGGTGTGGGGATAACATTTAGAAAGTGAGAGTATTCTTGAGATGGGATATCTTTTCGAGGGTTAGGGCTCCTCGTTTATGATCGGTCACTATGCTTGTGAGTGATGCACTCATATTATACCCAATTATGTATTTGTTGCTCAATGAGAAGTCACCACTGAGCCTTTTTTATCCATGGATGTTCCTTCAAATGTTTTCACCGTGTTTGAGGGTTTACCACGTATATCATGTGTGTAATTTTTTCTCTATTCCGTATTATCTTCATTGATCGTTGAGTCGATTCTTAACAAACTGGTATCAGAGCTAAGGTTAGGGCGTTTCCGCGGTCAACTCAATTCTAGAGGGCTATAACGAAGTTTGACATCGAGAAGTTCATGGGTATGACAACATTAAGCTTTTGGCTTTAGGAGAAGACAACAAGGGTCCTAATAATTATTTCGGCTGTCTTGGCTGGTGTGCAAATTGAGTGTAGTGATGTTCATATTGCTCTCAAAATTTTGGAGAATTCAAGATAAGGTGGAGATTTGTTAAGAATTGTGTCTTGAATTTTTGACCCGATTTGATTTTCTATTTTATATTTAGATCTCTAACTTTTGGTTAGGTAATATGTTCATAATATTGTACTTAGAGATATTATAGATAAAGAAAATATTGGGATTTATTCTGTTGGATGAATTGGGCTACTATATATATATGTATCAAGAGCTTTCGTGTAAAGATGCAAGGAGAGCGTAGTGAGTGGGAGCATTCCTGAGATGAGATATATTTGCAAGGGGTTAAGGTTTTGCGTTTATGGTCGATCGTTGTGCTTGTGAGAGACGCACTTGTATTGTACTCCACTCTGTATTTGTTGCTTAATGAGAAGTCACCGCCGAGTCTCTTTTGCCCATGGATGATTCATTCAACTGTTTTCACCGTATTTTAGGGTTTGCTACGTAAATCTTGTGTGCAATTTCTTCCTTGTTTCGTATTATCTTCATTGATCGTCGAGTCGATTCCCAACAGCAATGCATAGTTCATTTGTTTTTCATTCATTAAATGCTAAAACATTCCTAACTATGTTTAATTTTAGGCTCCGTTTATTTCCATGGAAAATAAGTTCATGAGGAAAATGAATTTCACAGAAAATGAATTCTCAGAAAGTATTTTATTCTTCTTTATTTGATACCGTGTTGAAAAAAAAAACTGACAAGGAAGAAGAGAGAAAGAATAAGGTGTAAGGTGACCAGAGAGAAAGAGTGGGTTTGTTGGGAAAATGAATTCCCTTTTTTTTTTTAAGGGAATTCAATTTCCAAATTTTTCTCTTACTTTTTTTTGTTAAAATGAAAGTGTCTTTCCCGTTGACCAAACACTTAGAGCTTGTTTGGATTGGAAACTTTGTCCAACTCAACTCCATCCAAAGGCCTACCCGACAAAATGTGTCTGAAATTTCAATGCTGTGGGACCCAATAGAACTGTCGGTGGGTCAAAGTGCCATTTACCAATTTTCACTGTGCAGATGACCGTTGGACCGAAGAACGACAGAAGCCGTGAAGCTCCCTCCTCCCAGCGGCGGTAGGGTTTCATAGCATCAACGAAATTGACTGTAATAATCTGAAATCGAGTGCGGAAGAACCCGATTGGTAAGTGAGTTCGGTCAATTCCATCGATTACTCACCTCCATACCGTCAATTCCATCGATTTCTCACTTCCATTCCATCAATGGCGTCGAATGCAGACATTGTTCGTCCGTGACGAGCAAAGGAGCTTCTTCACAGTGAAAGGGGACGAATCTTGTCAGGAATTATTCGATTTTCTTCTATGCTCCGGCACGCTAGTCTGACATCTCGTGAATCTTGCAAAGTTGTAGGGGCCCCTCGATGTGCTCTATTCTCGGCTGAATTTGCTGATTTAAGCAGCGGCAGACCAGAATCCCAGCCGAAGCATTGTTCGATCGCATTTGTCTCCAAGTGCTCTGTTCTCGTTGTTCTTCGTTGACAGACCCAGCGTGGGCTGAGATGCATGCTGTTGAATATTGCTGCTGATGTTTGTTAGCCCATTGCTGCGATGCACTTGATGACCGATTGCTGCTGATGTTTGTTGGCCCATTGAATTCTGCGAAGTTTGAAAGCTTCAACTCACGACTGTGATTGCTGTTTCTGTCTGCACTTATAAGACTATGTCTCTGTTCTTATAGCAAATTTTATATATAACATGCATCGGATATGGCACAAGACATGTACGAATGATAATGTATATTTGAAATTGCATGTTATACAATACTGTAGGTTCTCTACAAGTAATATATAAACATAATAATACATTGATGATGCAATATTTTATAGATTAAAAACATAAGAATTAAAGTTCCTCAAATATATTTGGCATCGCTTGATTCAAAGTTATAAGAGGTTGCATTCAAAAAATTATTCTCATGCATCATCAGTGCATTTCATAGGGTTAAATAAAAAAGACTGTTCTCTTTTTCTGTTTCTTTTTCCCCAAAAGCTTTTACAGTTTTTCAATAGTTCATTTATATGGATAGAAAAATAATATGATCTAGTGCATAACTTTGTAAACAATTTCTATGATACTAATAAGTATTGATAAGCTTGAATAAAATTTAAATTAATATTAGGTATATTAAACAATGAAATGTTGATTAATTAAACGTTTGATAACTTGCTCGCCGACTGTGACATGTTGATGTGTTTATGTTGGTTCAAAAAAAATCAGAGAAGCTGAGAAATTGTCTGAGAAGTTACTATTGGTCAGTGAAATTTGAGTTTGAAAGCGTCAGTGTGAGGACTTTGATTGCTTTTGTTCTCTGGAGTTATAATACTTGCTAAAATCGTGAGCTGTTTGTGATCAATTTGTTGCGAAAAACACCATAGAAGTTCGGATCTTGACTGATACCCTACTGCTGCGCATTCATTTTTTTCCCAAAAATAGGCTCATGGATTTACGCGAGATGGCAGTCGCTATTTGTTCGTTTCTGCATTGTCTTTCTGCTGCGAACTTTTGTTTGTCTGTCATTCATTTTGTTTTGCCTGTTATTTGTGGAGGTTTTGCTACAGCAGCTACATGCATCATGGCTCAAAAAGGGAAAAATATGATCGATTGGAGTGAGGAAATGGACTTAGCTTTCCTAAACGTAATGCTTGAGAAGATGGGAAGAACACACACTACAACATGGAAGACTAGCACTTGAAAAGAGATCACAGTTGAAATGATCAACCTTTTTCCCGAAAAGCATCTGTTCTTGCAGAAGGTGAAGGACAAGTATCAAAGAATGAAGACAAATTTCACCTGATTTTTTTAAATAGTAAAGCATACAGGCGTCGGATGGGATGCAGACACAAACACCATCACAGCCGACCCAGATGTTTGGGATATGTTTATAAAGGTACATGATGTTTCTTTGTCTGTTCGGCTTCTACTGTTGTTTTCAGCATATGTCACTGATCTCCTTCGATCATGTCGTTGTTCTTGGTACAGAAGAATAGGGCGTACAAGACTTAGTTCTTCCGTGGCCATCAGTGCTCTTCGCATATCCTCGACCGATCCACCACCAACTTTAGAGGAAGAACGCCGGTTAAATGCGAAATTCTTATCTAGGGGGAAGGGAAAGCAGAAACACCATGTCGATCTCGAAAAAGGATCCGACGAGAGTAACGACCCCGTCCATGTTGCAGAGCCCATTTTAACCGAGTCTCGACGTCAAGTACCGAAAAGATCGCAAAGCAAGAGCTCACAAATGCAAGAGTGCATGGACATATTTAGGGAGAGTTTCACGAAGAACCAACAGGACACCCCACCGTCGGCAAAGAAAAGCAAGTCCGTATCGAGCCCTGAGAAACCTGAGAAGAATAGCATCGAGGAAGCCCTCAATGAGTTGGCTAAATTGGAATCGAGAATCCTTCAATCCTTATTTGTGAAAGCAAGCTAAGCACTCCTTGATCCGGGCTCCCAAAGGCTTTTCATGTGGTTCAAGGAGGAGTCGCGAATGGAATGGATATTGCAGCTGAAGCATCCTTGAAGCAAGCGTGATCAAATCTTTCTATTTTTTTCGTCACATCGAAAAACAACGTTTTTTAAAATTTTTCTGACTGAACTCATACTGCTGATGTTTGTTATGTGTGTTTGCTTATGCTGATGCGTTTTTATTTTATGTGTGTGTTGCATGTTACTGTGTTATGATTATAATTGAGTTGTTTCACTGTTAACGATTTATTCATGAATTCATTTCCACAGTTATAGGCGATCATTTGGCGAACAGTATGTCTCGTAATGGCACATCTTCATCCAATGACAATAACCCCGGAGACAACGAAAATGAACGTATGCAACGTATGTTCTACTCCTTGATGATGCAATATGATCAGATGGAAGATCCCGTTCCACAGAACTTGCCGTGTAGAAATTCTGCCTTTCAAGGACGACAGTATATTGTTGAACTATTAGGGAGTGACGTCCGGTGCTTCGAAAGCTTTATAATGGAACCACACGTGTTTAGAAATCTATGCGACACATTGCGGTTGTGTTGTGGCATCACAGATATTAGAAAAAGGTATTACCGTGGAAGAGCAAGTCGGCATGTTCATGTTGGTTATTTCACATAGTATGAGATTTTCAATGGTGGCTGAAAGGTTTCAACATTCGAAGCAAACGGTTTCACGAGTTATCAAACAAATTGCACGCGGAATGCAAGAATTATCCGTCGATTATATAACACTGCGGAACGTTATTGTCCAGCCGGAAATTGAAAATGATGAAAGGTGGCGCTTCTTTAGGGTATGTTATCTACTAATTTCATATTGTATAGAACTGTATTTGGTATAATATGTGAGTTAGATATAATTATGCGTTTTTCTTGCAGCATTGTATTGGAGCTATCAATGGAACCCATGTCGATGCATGCATGCCACATGCGAACAGAGTACCTTATCGCGATCGTAATGCCGATATATCACAAAATGTATCAGCTGCTTGTTCACACGACATGATGTTCACATACGTGATGACGGGTTGGGAGGGTTCCGCACACGATTCAAGAATATTTGCTGACGTTACGTCACTTGATCGCTTTCCAGCACCGCGTGGTCGTGAGTATTTGCTTTTACCTTTATAATTTTCAATGAAATTGCTTGCCGAAATTAGTTATCTTTAATTTTCCTTTTGTTCTTTGCAGAACAATATTATGTTGTTAATGCAGGGTTTTCAAATATATCGGGATATTTGGCTCCATACAAGGGAGAACGGTGTCACCGGAGCAATTTCCCTAATCATTATCCGCCAACATCGGAAAAGAGCTATTCAACCAGCGCCATGCGTCAGTGCGTAATGTCATCAAACGTTGCTTTGGTATTTTGAAAAAGAGATTCGCCATACTGACTGCCATGACGAACTTCAAACCGTATACTCAAGGACAACTTATCCTTGCTTGTTTTGTTTTGGATAATTTTATACGTCGTAATAATTATCACGACAGATTATTTATGGAATACGGTGATGCGTGGGTGGATTACGATGAATTTCGCAATCCACCACAACAACACGGAATTAGAGTTGATGTGGACATGAATAGCGCGGAAATGAATGTTGTATGCGACCGTATCGCTAATCGGTTATGGCGTGCAGAGCGACGAGGGCGATGACATACATTGAGGTGTTTGTATTTGAAATTAGTAATAATTATTGTTATGATTCATCCTTGATGCAGTTTGATTTTGGTATGCATGCATTTTTATTTTCATGCGTAAAATTACCCGATTGTTGCGGCACTTTCACCGGCAAAAAGGCAAAGGGAGATAAAGCAAAAAAAAAAATTCCCTCAAAGGCCACCGCAATTGTGTATGCCGTGGCTTTCTGAGGTCAACACAAGAGGAAGAATTCCTTGGAAGGAATTGTCATGGGTAATGGGTCACACTATATTCACTTATTTCAATCATATTTTGTCCTTTTATGAAATAAGTTGAGTTGAGTTTGACAAAGTTTCCAATCCAAACACACCCTTATGCGCTACCAAACATAGGAAAACGGAGAATTCGGTTTCCTGTAAAATATTTTCTCTGAAGCAAATGGAGCCTTATTTGAATTTCACAATGTTTCATAAGTCCCTTTTAAAATAAATATTTTTGGGTAAATGTTAAAAAAATCACAAACTTTACATTTTATAAACTTTATTACAAATTACATTTTTTGGTCAAGAAATATACACACTTTTACATTTTTTTTTACGTTTTATCACAAACTATATTTTTGGCTAAGACAAAAACTTTCATTTCTCATCCCATTTAACATCCTTCCAAATTTCTGCTAGTTTTGCTGATGTGAACATCAACAGATATCACGCGGCAAATGATCACTAATGGCAGTTGGAGGTCAGGAGGAAGGCAACAGTCTCCACAACTGCCGCTCATGAAGCTTCATCAGAGAAGCCATCGAATCCTCAGTGTGCTTCGATCAAAGCACAGAGGTCTCAATCTATGATTCAATTAAAACCACAGAGGGCTCGATCTCTAGCTTCGACCAAACCCTCAAAGGGCTCTATCTTCACAGCTCGATCCCTCTATGCATAGAGGGCTCAAGAAGGATCACAGAGGGCCATTGACGTTGTTGTGCTGGAAAAAAAAACAATAGAGAGACTGAAGATAACATTAAAGACGAAGCACTGGGGGTGACAGCTATGGAGGACGCCACCTTCCTCCTTACCTCCGGTTACCCAAGATTGAAAAAAAAATTAAAATTTTTTGATAATGTGACTCGTCACATCAATCACTATTAATGACCGTTTGCCACGTCTCATCTGTTAACGGTCACAATAGCAAAATTGACAGAAATTTGAACGGGTGCTAAATGGGACGAAAAAAATGAAAGTTTGTGTATTTCTAGCTAAAAATATAGTTTGTTATAAAACGTAAATATATATATATATATATATATATATATATATATAAAGTTCGTATATTTCTTAGTAAAAAAATATAATTTAGATAAAACGTTAAAAAAATGTAAAGTTTGTGATTTTTTTGGACATTTACCCTATTTTATTCTAGAACATACAATCAATAATGAAAAATGAAATGAGAATATAGGGCGGTTAAGAGAGAGAAGCCTAAGTGAAATCCCAAATATAACCTTTAGTTTATTTAATAAGATGAACTTTATTTTATTTAATGTGTATTTCCAGAATTTTGAAACGTAATATTACTAACTAAAAGCTTTTTCAGTGGGGTATTCAATTGTTACGACAAAATGAACAATATATATGCATATTAACTATATTTAAAATAATTTGAATTATTTTATTGCTTAAGGTGATTTCATAGTTTGCATGTTTATGAATAAATAATATTATAATTTGCTTCCTTTATTGCTGGCAAAAAAAAAAGAAAAAAAAAAAGGAAAGAGAGAACAAGAAGCAAGAGTTATAATAATGAACAACCCTTGTTTTGTCAGGAATAAGAGAAATTGAATGTGGGACGAAATGAGAATTAAAGAGGATTGTGAACTAGGAGGAAAAAATTGTGAATTATCAAGTAAAGTGGCGATAAAGAGCACGGTAGCAAAGAGGAAAACAAGAAGTCTAGGAATTGAGAGAATAGTGAAAAATAATACAAGGAATTGGAGTTGTTGATAACACATAATATAGGGATACGGATAACATGAGAAAGTCTTAGATGTAACGGGTATACTACATGACAATGTCACAAACCAATCAGGATTTTTCATTTTTTATTTTTAGTATTATCACAATAAAAATATATTCATTGTTGACAAAAATAAAATTTTTTATGCATCTTGTGACATAATATCATGTGATGTACTCGTTACACACAAGGCCTTTTTGAATAATATTTAGAAAATTTTAAAAATAATGAGAAATCATTCTTTTTAAGAATAAAATATATCCACAAAAAATTTATTAGTAATATAAAACTGAGATTTATAAAACTGGTAATTTAAATATTTACTTGTTATTTGTGAAGATCTAAAGATCGAATTTACACAATGCTAAGTACCTAGACCAATATTACATCGATATGATTTTATGTGTTACCCCTCCTAACATAAACATTTGGCTCTATCCATGAGTTCTTCTACAAATATCGAATATGAAATCTCTTAGTTACCAAGCGAAAGCATGCATTATCGCACTGCATGCTCGTTTTATTATAACTCTTCTTTTTTAATGTTAATATTACTATATTTTGCCTACCAAAAGAAATATTACTATGTTTTATTGTGATTAATATATATGTCATGTTTCTAAATAGAATAATAATTTACTAGAAGAAAATTATTTTTTATCGTCGTTATTTATATTATATCCGCATGATTTCTATTGCAGTTGTAGACTTTCCTTGGTATAATTAGATCAGACACAAGAAAAACTCTTAGGACATATTTCATAACTCTGATCCAAAATTGGAGATAACACAACCAAAAATCTTGCACTCCAATAAAATGGACAAATTAATGAGCGCCTACGATCTCCTTCAATTTTCTATCTCGTAGGACAAATCCGATCTCGTGTTCATTAGATTGACACAACTCAATAAAAATGGCAAAAGAATGTACAATATTGTGCATACAATTATGCTAATTACAATCTTGAAAGATTTCCGGGGATATATATCTTCAAACACATTGTGGCTTTGCATTTCAAAGCAAAGAATTTGATAAAGAAACTCAGGCAATTCATCGCCATCCTTCAATCCTTCGGACCAATTGTCTTTCCTTTTAAAAAATCTTCAAGAATCGCAATTTTCTGGTCTTAATCTTTCCGTAGAAATGCTCTTCATCATCATGTATCATTCACCTCATCATCATAACCGTTTCACCTATGGATGAATCGCGCTACCTGCTATAATATATACTTGCCCTTTCTCATTCCTCTAGAAAATGTTTCGGTGACCGGTATAGATCATATGGTGCCCAGAGGTGATCCACGATGCATGGCCTTCTCGAATCTAACCTCAGCCAGGGCTTGCCCTTTCCGCTCCAATGGAGCAGGCTGATCGGCCCCGGGTGGAGTCTCCTACATTTTCCTTTGATATTGTCACCGCCTAAACCATGTTGGTTCCATCGATGGTCTACCGCTTTTATGTTCCCAGCTAAAACTAGCAAAAACGGTGGTAAAGAGCCCAAATGGTAAATCCTCTTCTGCTTTTGCACTCCCATCCATTCCTCCACCTTCTGAGTGTATCCTCCTTGCCTCCATTTTTCAACGTCCACAACCATCACCCCTGTGTTAAAATAGCATGGCCTCCGTCCCTCGAATGTTTGGGTTAGGCTCCGGTCCAACCAGAAGAGGTCTGTGAAGTACATCGTGAAGTTCACGTGGCAATACTCCGGCGCAGCCAAAACCTTGCCCTTTAGCTCAACTTCCCAAAGCTTGGCTATGTCATCAACCACGATGAGGTCAGAGTCGAGATATATCACACGCTTCACTTTGGTTGGTATGAGATCAACTAGGTAAATCCGCGCGTAATTCAAAGGCTGGTCTAGCGCTTGCCTGATAGACCTGGATATTTTCCCCTGCACCCGGTTGGAGTCGAAAGGGTAGACAGTGAAGTTCAGATAAGGGAAGGTGGATCGTATGTTGGAGGAAATCTTTGGCTCGGTCCTCGCCTCGAGGAAGTGGAACTCAAGGTTCTCCGGGCACATTGAGTGCTGTAGGATGGAGAGTACCGCAGCCATTGTGCCTCGTAGGTAGTTCCCATCTAGGGTCATCGCGACATGGATTGCGCCAGGGCCACCCGAGGGCCCGCATCCTTCCCCGTTGTTGAAGACTGGCGCCTCATGAAAGATGCTCACAGAGGCGTCATCTGGGCATGGTTTCAACACAACAGCCCTCCCTATGCGGGCTGCACTGACGGTGCAACCACACAGGCAATGCTGCAGGAGGAGGAGAGACAGGAGAACGGCAACGAGAGGGACGGAAGAGGGGCTCCAAGAGGCCATCCTGTCCCAATCTTGGTTGAGCGTGGGAATGAGAAATGAATATTGTATGGCTTGCAAGCTGAGGATAAGAGAGGTTAGGGAAGAGAGGATCAGCCATTATTGTTAGAGAGAGGTTATGAGGTGGTGTTAAGGGGTAGATGAGTTATAACTATCTATTTGACAAAAAAGGGTGGGAAAGATGGGGGAAGACAAAATGTACGTTGGTGAGGTTGGGAGGGTGGGAGGAATTTTCGGGGAGTCCTATGATAACTAATTTTAAGGAATCTAAAATTGTGTATGCTGATAAAACAATCTAAGTGCTAGATTTTTTAGCTGTCAAAAATCCTAGATCAGTCAATTGTTGAATTAACAATCTCCAAATCTCTGTCTTATGAAAACACGGTAACTCAACATCCAAAAGATAGCACAGCTGGTTAAGTACGTCTCGCTGTCGCTGCATAGTAGAAGAGGTCGCATGGTCGATCCTATCGCATTGCAAAAATCCTTTAGAGGCCACATTTACAAGTACTAATGTACACAGCAAAAATCCTGGCAAAGCGTGGCTCTTGCACTAGTTGTTCATTAAATAAGGTAATCATCATAACTTCTAAGAATAAATAGCTAATTTTATCTCGAATTATTCAGGAATTTCTTAATATAGATAATTAGATGTAGAAGAAGTACATTATGAATTTTTCTTGGCAAATCAAAAGAGGGTGTAGCGTAGTATAGTGGTGCACGCCCTCACCTGTTGTCATAGACGTCATAGGTATGATATCTAGTGGGACTACCTGTGACCATTTATTAGTTATTTCGAATTTCTCTTTTATTAGTTATTTCGGTAGGAGAGGTAATACTTATTCTGTAAGATTTGTTAGAGAAATAAAACACAAATAGAAGTTAGTTATGAAATGAGGAATGGCATATTATTTCATCATTACTAAAAAATAACATACACTACGCATTGATCAAATATAAAACAGTATCGAGACTTTTTCCGACTTAAGCATTGAACACATGATAGTTGGAACCAATTTGATTTAGAATATTGAATTTGAGTTAAAACATGAGGAACAATAATATCGTCACTAGAAGGTTGATGGAAGAAAGGGGGGATGTGGACTTTCTCTCACTAGAAGGTTGCTGAGACAAAATCGTCATCTATCGGAGCAAATCAACATAAAAAACTATTGATCCATTTTTGTTATATACATATATAAATATCTCCATTCTCATTGCTTTCGGACAGCGTTACGCTGATTGTGATAGTAGAGAGCAGACACAGAGAGACAGGGAGGAGAGAGAGAGAGAGAGAGTCGATTTCACTCCTTTGGGGTCAATCGATTTTGATCCATCGATCTGCAGATTAATTTCGGATGTGGGCTCGATCCGCATTGTGATCTTCCCTCTCTTCTGTCTCTTTGTCTTCGATTCGGTAATTGCTGAGCTAAATTGATTGTCACTCGGGCTGAATTGGCTGCCGGCCACCTCGTCCTGGGGATTGGGGTTGCCCGCGGGGCCCCCACCCCCGACAGCCAGGCAGCTCTACAAGGGCTGGAATTTTCTTTCTTTTTTTTTTGTTTTCTTTTCTTGTTTAATATTTTGTGATTTTTAACTTTTCTAATAAAAAATCGACACGTGGAGAATTTGTAGCGAGCTCGGACGAATTTAACGACACTAAGTCCAAATCAGTGACTCCGTGACAGTAGGTTACGGAATGGACCAACACAGTCACTTTTTGAAACGATTTAAGACTATTTTTTACAAAATTAAACTTATAGGACTCAAAGTAAAAAAAAAAGCAAAATTTTTAGGCCCAATCTAATGATTCTCCCTCTCTCTCTCTATATATATATAATAGTTGAAATTTGAGGCCTTATTTATTTTTTGGGGGCATCGGGCAAAGGTTTTAGTGACCTTTTGTTTGAGTTGGCGTGCCCATGCAGCCTGTGAAGTTTATGATTCTACGGGCAATGGATGATATAAAAATCCGTAGTCATTATCATAACTTCTAAGTATATTACTGTACACATGAATTGTACAATTCATATTATATTATCCATATAGAAAAATTAATTTAAAATATTTTTATTCCTAATTTATGTTGTATGCATCTCAGTAGATAAGCAATTCTCCTTTTATATATATATATATATATATATATATATATATGTACATGAGTATAAAGACCCATACGATGCACGGTCAATTACTAAACCTTAAAGATATAGTTTTATGAGAATTTTCATTAAATTTACATTAGCACATTTTCTATATTTAAATTAAATTTCCTTTACTTCATGTGCTACATATAGATTCTATATAACTAAGCACTTTATTTGGACAGTGCAAAATTTAAAGGGATTTTTACCCCATGTATTCAATGGTTTCACATTTTTTTCAAATCTACCATATGCTTTTAAAATTATCAAAAATATCACATAGTTTACATTGTTTTTCCAAATCTATCCCAACATTATATTTTCCGTTAAAGAAACGTAAATAGGCTCTAAATCCCATGATTTTATTTTTCTCTCAAATCTATTCTATGATTTTAATTTTTTCTTGAAATCTATCCCATGATTTTAATTTTTTCTCAAATCTATCATGGGTAAAAGGGCCACAATAGTAAGACCGTTAAATGTTGATGGAAGATATAACGGCGGGATAGATTTGGAAAAAAATGTAAACCATGAGATATTTTTGATAATTTTAAAAGCGTATGATAGATTTGAACAAAAAATGAAATCAAAGGATATATGGCGTAATTTACCCAAATTGTACAATAATAAAAATAGAAACATTCACCAAATGATCTATACCACTTTATAAAGTAAAAACCCTCGTATGGTCTCACTTTGACCTTTTTAAAATGTATACATTATCATTTTATATGGACCATTGGACTTGAGGAATATAATGATAATGAAGTAATAAATAACCTACTACCCACTCCTTTAAAGGGACCATTTCTGGAAACCATCAAATTTTAATTCATTTTCATTATTAATTTATATGATAAATGTTATTTTTTCCTCAATAATAAGTTAGTTATACACATATTTAATAGAAGAGTGAAAAGCAATTTACCACCTAAACTTTGAAGGTAGGTGAGCTTTACCTCCCGACTTTTGAAACGTTGTATTGTGCCCCATGACCTCCTGGAAAATAAGCATCGTGCACCCTCCGATAAATTTTTCGGTCCAAAATGTGACATGTGCTTGGCTAAACTCTGTTCGTCACCAGACAGAGAAATAGACGACTACTCGGAGACAGAAGAGTGGGGCCAAGAGGGGAAGCCCACCCCACAGATAACCAAGGGTTGTGTGTACTAAATTTACCATGCTCTTTCACATCTCTATCCCGAGAAATGTACTATATGTAATAAATATATTACGTGATATTGTGTCACAAAACACAAGAAAAATTCTATTTTTATTAATAATAGATTTTCTTGTGATTTAAAAAAAAAAACTATACTGAATTGAGGAATTCCCATTAAGTACGTCGTATCCCATATATAAGACTTTCTCCTCTACCCCTACCTTGCCACCTTCTCCTATCAATATTTGACAAAGGCAAGCTTAGGGAGTTATGAAACTCTCATTTATCTTAATTTATTTAAATACTGGGATGGTTATACAGCTCCATTTGTTCTATGGCCCTCACCACCCCGAATGACTTTGCAGGCACCAGTTGTTGACTGCTTGTTTCACAAGAAATCCCCAAACTAAAATTTCAATTTTCAAGCCGATTAGAAGATCCGAATATCGATTTGTAGTGTCAATATGAAATGGACTTAAAGAAATGTAAGAGGAGAGTAATGGCTGAATCATCACTTGATTAGGTGAGGTGACTTTCATTGTAATCTATAGTAGTGTATAGTGTTCTATGTAAGGAAACTATATATACACGACTAAATTACGTAGCATAGACAAGGTAAGTTATAATGAGCCATAAAGACATAAGATATGTTAAGATTTTGGATAATCTTCTCTATTACTACCCCGCAAGCCGAACGGGGACTTCGCCATGTGAAGCTTGGACCGAATGTCAACAAAGCGAGAAGAAGATAAGCCCTTGGTGAGTGCATTGGCTAGCTGATCATCATAGTTAATGAAGCGAACAGATAGTTGCTTACGCATGAAACGCTCCCGCACAAAGTGATAGTCAATCTCAATGTGCTTGGTCCGAGCATGAAAGATAGGATTCGCCGTAAGATAAATCGCAGAAATATTGTCACACCAAAGTGTCGGAGGGTGACATTGCGAAATCCCGAGTTCCCAAAGTAGAGACTGAAGCCATAGAATCTCAGCAGTAGCATTGGCAAGGCTCTTGTACTCAGACTCCGTACTCGATCGGGCAACTGTCCTCTGCTTTTTGGGGCTCCAAGATACAGGATTGGAACCAAGAAAAATAATAAAGCCACTGACAGAGCGACGATCATTAGGGTTACTGACCCAATCAGCGTCAGAGAAACCGTGAATAGAAGATATAGAGCCTGGGCGAATATGAAGACTATAGGTAATTGTACCCTTGAGATATCGTAGGATACGTTTCACTGCCATCTAGTGAGCAGTAGTTGGACTATGCATAAACTGACGGACCTGATTTACCGCATAGGCAATGTCAGGTCTAGTAAGTGAGAGATACTGGAGACTGCCGACCACACTCCTGTAGAGAGAAGGATCCTGAAATCAATCCCCATCATAAAGAGAAAGCCGGGACCCTTATGAGACTGGGGAGCTAATAGGCTTGCACTCCAACATAGAAGTGCGAACAAGGATATCATGAATGTACTTGGACTATGTAAGGTAGAGTCCAGTACCATCAGTGCAAGCCTCCATCCCAAGAAAGAAGTGAAGAGGACCGAGGTCCTTCATGGCAAATTCCCGCTGTAAGGCAGTAATTATGGAATGAAAGGGTGCACCTGGAGTTCCCGTCAGGATGATATCATCAACATAGACGAGAAGATAGACAAGATAATTAGGTCCCCGGAGAATAAACAGAGAGGGATCAGCTTTGGAATCTGAAAACCCAAGTCTCTTAAGATAGGTATTGAGACACTGAAACCAGGCCCGGGGGGCTTGTTTGAGCCCGTAGAGAGATTGGCAGAGTTGACAGACATAATCAAGACGAGAAGCATCGATGAAGCCGGGAGGTTGAGTCATATAAACCTCCTCAGTGAGATACCCATGAAGGAATGCATTCTTCACGTCCAGTTGTCAAATTGGCCACTGGGAGGAGACAACAATAGAGAGTACTGTCCGAATAATAACTGGCTTGATGACTGGACTGAACGTCTTTGAATAGTCAACTCATTCTCTCTGGGAGACCCTGGATCCACTCAGTTGGAGCCGTTCCCTCGTCCCTACACCAAAGGATCAAGTTCATCGCGAACGGTCGGCTCATTACGGTCTAGGGTGAAGAGGACTACGACATCTACAAGGAAACGGCTGTGCCCTATATTAGCATCGGAGACGACGAGAACCTCCTATTCCATTCATTCGAGACCATCTCCGTCATTCGGGACTATGGAGAGGTCCGTCCATCTTGTGTTGACCGCATGGTTGGGAAGGTCCTTCTGCGTCACAACTACGTTCCCGGTACCTGGCTTAGAGCACAGGGGCAGGGGATCAATTGCTCCATCGAGATTGAAGAGTACAAGAACAGGAGGGGACTCGGTTTTTGCCCTTCCTGCCACGAGATTATTGAGGCCCGTAGGGGCAAACACCTCCACCGTCTCGCCGCGTTTTACGGGAAAGTTAACAGGGGCATCCCAGTTCTCCCACTCTCTCATTTTTTTCCTGCACCGCCGCACATCGTCGGAGGTACTCTTGACGGTCCCTCCTCAGTTTCAGATGCCGAGCCTGTCGATCCGCCAGCCATATGCGCCGTCACCGAGGAGACTCCTTTAGGGGTCCATATCCGCCTTGCACAGGAGAATGAGGAGCTCAACAACTGGACCTCAGTCCCGTGCTACTCGGTTGTGATCGCCGATGTGTAAGGCTATCTATGTGTTGATGTTTCCCCGCCTGTCGGCATAGCTATAAGCCACATGACGGAAGAGGGATTTTGTTATGGCTTCATGCTTACACCATTAATAAAATCTCTGCACGCCTTTTTTGAATTTCCGCGTCTACTTTCTCTTTTCTTTCACTCATCTCGCAACGCTCTAAATTTCTAAGACTACACGTTTAAATTGCCAGGCTCCACTCGAATCCAAATCATCGACACGTCGATTCGAACTCATCCGAGGAACACCTCGAAGAGTCCTGACCCATATACTTCGAGGAAGGGCTCGACGAGGATGGTCGAGTGCCCGAGATAGAGGAGAGTTTGCGCCGCCTTGAGAACCGTCAATTCACTTCAGTTGAGCCGACAGAAGAGTTCAACGTGGGTACCGAAGAAGAGCCTCACATCCTGAAGATCGGGACGAGCCTCGACCCCACACAGCGGGCCCGGATGATCGATTTCCTCAAGGAGTACCAAGAAGTCTTTGCTTGGTCTTATGCCGACATGCCAGGTTTGGATCCCTCAATAGTTAAGCACTTCCTTCCGCTCGATACAGAGAGGTTTCCACCTAAACGGCAGCATTTACGGCGTCAGCGAGCCGGCCTTCTCCTCCGCATTAAAGAAGAGGTCATCAAGCAAATCAACGCGGGCTTCCTGGAAGTTTGTAATTACTCTGAGTGGGTGCCGAACATTGTGCCTGTGGAGAAGAAGGATGGAAGAGTTAGAGTCTGCGTCGACTATCGGGACCTCAACAAGGCCAGCCCCAAGGATAACTTCCCCCTGCCTCACATTGATGTCTTAGTTGACAACACAGCACGCCACACATTGTTCTCCTTCATGGATGGCTTTTCTGGATACAACCAGATTCGGTTGGCCGATGAGGACAAGATCATGACGACGTTCATCACAATGTGGGGCACTTTCTGTTACCGAGTCATGCCCTTCGGCCTCAAAAATGCCGGGGCAACATATCAAAGGGCCATGGTCACGCTATTCCACGATATGATGCATAAAGAGATTGAGGTCTATGTCGACGACATGATTGCTAAATCAAAAGAAGGAGATGATCATCTCGTTAATCTAAAACGCCTCTTCGACCGACTCAAGAAGTACAAGCTTCGACTTAACCCAGCAAAGTGTACATTCGGCGCCAAGTCAGGGAAACTGCTAGGTTTCGTGGTCAGCGAACGAGGCATCGAGGTTGATCCCGACAAGGTGAAGGCAATCAGGGAGCTACCTCCACCATCGACAGTCCGTGAAGTACGAGGCTTCCTTGGACGGCTGGACTACATTGCGCGTTTCATTGCAAACCTGACAGACAAATGTCAACCACTCTTCCGCTTGCTTCGCAAAAATGCAGCGATTAAGTAGGACGAAGAATGCCAGAAGGCCTTCGACACTATCAAGGCATACTTGGTTCAACCTCCGATTTTGGTCCCGCCTACTCCAGATCGTCCTCTTATTCTCTATCTGACAGTGCGCCGGCAATCCCTAGGATGCATGTTAGGGCAGGAAGACGAGTCCACGCACGCAGAACACGCCATTTACTATTTAAGCAAGAAGTTCACCGAAGGGGAGTCCAACTACCTAGAGATTGAGAAGATGTGTTGCGCGCTGGTGTGGGTCATGCAGAGACTCCGGCAGTACACTCTCTATCATACTATCAGCTTATTGTTAAAAGCGGATCCCCTGAAGTACTTGCTCGATAGTCCATCTTCCATGAAGAATATTTCAAAGTGGCGATGTCAGCTGACAGAATACGACATTGAATATGTGCCTCGCACGTCGATCAAGGGGCAGGCAATTGCGGATCACTTAGCGGAGTTCCCAATCGAAGACGATACGCCGATCAACTCTGACTTCCCGGATGAGGGGATTCTCCAAGTGGACAATGAGGAGAACAAATTCGCATGGAAGATGTATTTCGACGGCGCAGTAAATTCCACTAGGTCCGGCATTGGCGCAGTGCTGATATCCCCCGACGGACGCTATTATCCGGTCGCAACAAAGGTTGATTTCCCCTGCACTAATAACATGGCCGAATACGAAGCATGTATCCTCGGCCTGCAGGCGGCGATCGACTTCAAGGTGAAGGAACTAGAAGTGTTTGGTGATTCCATGCTTACAATTTTCCAGACGTTGGGGCAATGGAAGACGAAGGACACGAAGCTAGTGCCATATCACGAGTATCTTGAGGAGTTAGCGGAGAACTTCGAGAAAATCTCATTCACATACACACCGCGCATCAAGAACCAATTCGCAGATGCACTTGCGACGCTCGCATCCATGGTGAGCATCACGAAAGAGAATCTCATTGAGCCACTCGAAATCGAGATTGCCAAGGGCCCTGCTCACTGCGACGCAATTGAGGCAACCGACGAACAGCCGTGGTATGAAGACATCAAACATTTTCTGCAAACCGGCCAATACCCGACATTCGCGAACCGGAGCGACAAAAAAACACTTCGGCGACTCGCAGCACATTACTTCCTAAGTGGAGATGTTCTTTATCGCCGTTCCTTCGATGCCACACTACTCCGGTGTGTCAATGAAATTGAGGCACAACGCCTTATGGGAGAGATACACGAGGGAAGTTGCGGACCCCACATGAGCGGGCTCATGCTTTCTAAGAAACATATGCGTTTGGGTTACTTCTGGTCCACCATGGAGGCCGACTGCGCCAAACACGTCAGACACTGTCACTTGTGCCAGGTCTACGCCGACCAGATCAAAGCACCCCCTAATGAGCTACATCCAATGGCGGCCCCATGGCCCTTTTCAATGTGGGGCATAGATGTCATCGGCCCTATTAATCCCAAAGTATCCAACGGACACCTTTTCATTTTGGTGGCAATCGACTACTTCACCAAGTGGATCGAGGCCATAACGCTTGCTTCGGTCACCATAAAGGCCGTGGCACGCTTCCTCAAGTGTAACATCATCGCCCGATACGGAGTCCCCGCGACAATTATCACTGACAACGCTAAGAACTTGAACAACAAGATCATTGATGAGCTTTGCGAGCAATTCAAAGTGCAGCATCGTAACTCCACACCATACCGTCCCCAAATGAACTGTGCGGTGGAAGCTGCGAACAAGAACATCAAGAAGATCATCGAGAAAATGACGGTGACCTATAAGAATTGGCACGAGATGCTCCCTTTTGCTCTCTTAACATACCGAACTTCTATCCGCAGTTCAACCGGGGCAACTCCGTATTCTCTGGTCTACGGCATGGAAGCAGTCCTCCCAATCGAAGTGGAGATTCCTTCCATGAGGGTCCTTGCCGAGTCCGAGTTCGAAGAAGCAGAATGGGCGAAGCAACACTACGAACAGCTCAATCTCATCGACGAGAAGCGGCTAACAGCGCTATGCCACGGCCAATGCTACCAACAAAGAATGGCCCGAGCGTTCAATGCAAGAGTCCGCCACTGCGAGTTCAACCCTGGTGACCTTGTCCTGCGAAAGGTTCTTCACATTACACCTGACTCTCGGGGCAAGTTCGCATACATGTACGACGGACCCTTCGTCGTCAGGGAAACCTTCTCTGGAGGAGCAATTATCCTAAGTGACATGGATGAGACCGAAAACGCACTCCTAGTCAATGCTGACGCCCTCAAGAAGTACTATCCCTGATAGCCTTCTTCGTCATTCTGCAGCCTCTTTATGTACCCGCGGGCTGCAAGCCTCATTTCCAACCTTTGTCTTCTTCTGTATTCTTCATACCCCATGCTCATACCGCCTCAGCGCATCCTGTCATCAGCACTTGTACTCTTTCCATCTAAGATCACCTTTGAGAGAAAAGAATAAATTTCTCGTTAGGTCGAAAACCTCCACGAGGCGACCTAGGAAAAAGTTAGGGAACGAGGGGCACGGCTTAAAATCCCGCAAAGGGGAGCCGTGGCAAAAGGAGAGCACAAATCATATCCTTGCTAGGCTGAAAACCCGCAAAGGGCGGTCTAGGCAAAAGTTAGAGGAATCGAGAGATGCGATTGGACCCTATCTTGGGCGGTCGTAGTAAAAGGAGAGCATTCATGAGAGAAAAGTCAAAATAAAATACCCCGTCAGGTCGTCACGCGTTTTGCGGCCTGGGCAAAAATTAGGGGCAATTGTCGGTTCGACCACGAAAAAAACAGCAGCACCCCCGCGTGAAGCTACAACTAGTAGTGGTTCGGCAGTTCTCAACGCAAACAAACTCTCCTCGACTCTCAAGGCTCGAGACGCGCCTCGAAATGGGGTCGAATCGTCGTATCATTGATTTAGAGGATCCTAAAAATCCTTCCCTTTACCTTTATTCAAAGTTCTGTGGGCCATGCCCTCATTTTGCAAAAGGCCTTTCTTTTGGTCAAACATAAATTCGGCCAGTTTTATGCGACTGACAACGGCCGTTAGCTGCCACCCTCCTATGCAGGTACGGGCATGTGGATCTTAAGAGGCGTCTTCCCCCTGACGGACTCATGTCTGCCTCATACGACAAGATCGCAATCTCAAACTCGAGCGAAAGACCCTCAAGGAGGCACCTGGCACCATCATTTGACAAATCCTTCAGCATCAACGGGCCCGAGTCAACTCTCTCGCGTTCTCGGGCCATCCTCGATGACCGAATCATTTTACTGCTTTGGGTTTGGACACCCACATTTATTGCTTTGGGTTTGGACACCCACCTTTTAGTGCTTTGGGTTTGGACACCCACCTTTAGTGCTTTGGGTTTGGACACCCACCTTTTACTGCTTTGGGTTTAGACACCCACGTTTACTGTTTTGGGTTTAGACACCCAGATTTACTGCTTTGGGTTTGGACACCCAGATTTACTGCTTTGGATTTGGACACCCATATTTACTGCTTTGGGTTTGGACACCCACATTCACTGCTTTGGGTTTGGACACCCACCTTCACTGCTTTGGGTTTGGACACCCACATTTACTGCTTTGGGTTTGGACACCCACCTTTTACTGCTTTGGGTTTGGACACCCACATTTATTGCTTTGGGTTTGGACACCCACATTTTACTGCTTTGGGTTTGGACACCCACCTTTTACTGCTTTGGGTTTGGACACCCACATTTATTGCTTTGGGTTTGGACACCCACCCTTTACTGCTTTGGGTTTGGACACCCACCCGTTACTGCTTTGGGTTTGGACACTCACATTTACTGCTTTGGGTTTGGACACCCACCTTTTACTGCTTTGGGTTTGGACACCCACATTTATTGCTTTGGGTTTGGACACTCACCTTCACTGCTTTGGGTTTGGACACCCACATTTATTGCTTTGGGTTTGGACACCCACCTTTTACTGCTTTGGGTTTGGACACCCACATTTACTGCTTTGGGTTTCGACACCCACCTTTACTGCTTTGGGTTTCGACACCCACGTTTACTGTTTTGGGTTTGGACACCCACCCTTTACTGCTTTGGGTTTGGACACCCACATTTACTGCTTTGGGTTTGGACACCCACCTTTTACTGCTTTGGGTTTGGACACCCACATTTATTGCTTTGGGTTTGGACACCCACCTTTACTGTTTTGGGTTTGGACACCCACCTTTTACTGCTTTGGGTTTGGACACCCACATTTATTGCTTTGGGTTTGGACACCCACCTTTACTGTTTTGGGTTTGGACACCCACATTTTACTGCTTTGGGTTTGGACACCCACATTTACTGTTTTGGGTTTGGACACTCACCTTCACTGCTTTGGGTTTGGACACCCACCTTTTACTGCTTTGGGTTTGGACACCCACCTTTACTTCTTTGGGTTTGGACACCCACCTTTTACTGCTTTGGGTTTGGACACCCACATTTACCGCTTTGGGTTTGGACACCCACATTTATTGCTTTGAGTTTGGACACCCACCTTTACTGCTTTGGGTTTGGACACTCACCTTTTACTGCTTTGGGTTTGGACACCCACTTTTACTTTCTTTGGGCCCGTAAACCCATATTTACTGCTTTCAATGCCATAAGCCCACCTTTATTGCTTTTGGATCCATAAACTACCTCTTCATTGCTTTCAGGTACATGCTTTCAGGACAGTCGTCGAGATCAGACGAGGTGCTTCTTATGGTCTTTGGTTGTATCCTCTATCCGAGCACACAACCAAAGAGGGGCAAGCTGTCAGCACCCCATTTCGATCCATCGGCTCCAAGGGGCAAAATCGTCATTTTTTTTCTTTCAATTTATTACCTTTTCGTTAAAAAAAAAGAATAAAATTTTTAATTTAAATTAAATTATATATATATATGTAAAAAAAAAGAGAGAAAAGAAAAGAAAACATTTGGGCAGGTCACGGGCAGGGCGGGCAGTGTTGATCGGCTGCCCGTGACCGCCGGCCTTTTTTTTAAAAAAAAAAACGATTCGGGCAGGGCCGGGCAGCGCTCGCCGGCTGCCCGGGACCCCGCCAGCCCAGGATTCCCCAAAATCGCGATTTTCGCGATTTACGCGAAATCGGCCGAAATTTCAACGGAAAGCGGGTGAAATTGAAAGCAAAATAAACAGAACGGGGATTCGGCTCAAGAGGAGGAGGACCCAGTGAGAGAAATCGAACAATTGGCTCTTAATTTGGCGAATTTTGAAATTGGAGAACTCGGAACATCGCCGGAAAACCGCAACTTCCCCCCCACCCCCCCCCCCCCCCCCCCCCCGATTCCGGCCGATTAAGCGCCGGTGAGGTCCCGATGGACCACGGCGAAGCATCGGCGGCGCCCAAAGCCCTCTCCCGAGCCCTCTCGTGCAGTCGTAGCGGTGTCCAGGGGCGAGAACCACCGCTCCCAGCCTCGCACCGCCGCTGCCCCCCGATTCCGGTCGCCCTTGGCTAACGGGCCTCGGCCCTGTTCGTTTCTTCGCAGGTCCAGCCCAGAAGCTCAGCCCATTCCGGCCCAACATCCCCAGTCCGGTCCAACGCTCTTCCGGGCGGTTTCTCCTTCGGGCGGGCGATCCGACCCGATTGTTCGGCGAATTTTTTTTATTTACAGAGAAGCCCCTCAACTTTCCGGATTAGGTAAATTCTCGACTTAGTGGCATGATTAGGGCTCTTTCCTGAATATTATTGCTTGCTTGATGGATATAATGTGAAATGAGAATTCTTGGGTCGCGTGGGTGATCGGATTTGTCCCGAACTCGATTTTACGAACTTTCTATTTTGTCACATTTCAGTCCAGAGGACGAATTTAATTTTTTAAAGATCTACCCCGAATTTCAAAATTATTTTCAATCAAGCCCCGGTCATTTTTATTATTTTCCAATCAGTCCTTGGATTTTTCTGAATTTTTCCAAGAATCCCAAAAAACTTTTCAAATTGTTTCAGTTTAATCCCAGGACCATTTTTCACCCTTTTCAGATCTGCCCCGAATTTCAAAATTTCATTTCAATAAAGTCCCAGTCATTTTACTATTTTCCAATCATCCCTGGAATTCCCAGAATTTTTCAAGAATCCCTAGGAACTTTTCAAGTGTTTCAGTTTAGTCCTGGGGCCATTTTTTTGTTTTAAGATCAGTACCGATTTTCAAATTCATGTCAAATAAATCATAGGACATTTTCAGTAAATTTTTACACAGTCCCCGTTTTTTAGAATATTCAGATCGGTCCCCAACTTTTAGAATTTTCAAATCAGTCCCCAATTTTTTCAAAATTTCAAATCAGTCCCTGCTCTTTTAAAATCGTTCAATTCAGTCCCCTGGACATTTTCTAAAAATATCCGGCCATTTTTCACTTGGATCACCCACCGACAATGTATGTGCCCCATTTAAATATTTCATTTTTGTAATTATGTGATCATGTCGGAAATTAAAGTTTATCGGGTGGTCAACTAATGGCTATCTCGACGGCTCGAAATCCGTAGACTAAAGCATTCGGCAAGTTTTTAATTAACCTAAAATTCTACATACGGGATAATCGGGACGTTAAATTTGGCTAAATTAAATCACTTGATTTCTTTAAATGGATTGCACGAATTGATTAATAATTTGTAATCGCGTCGACAGTTCAAGAACTGTTAGTCATGCCCTTTTCAAAATTTATAATTTCAAAAGCACCAAGATACGTACAACATAATCTTGATTTTCATGCACATACATATTTACCGATTCAAGGGCATGATTACCGGTTTTTGTTCTGTCGTGATCCTACCGTAGGTTTGTGCATAGAATTGGTCAAAACATGGGAAAATAAATTAATCAAAAACTCGGCTTAAATCAAACATAGGCAATAGTCGAATAGAGGGTTAGGTTTTGGGTTTTTAGGTGAAAATACTTTTAATCTGTAAAAGCCATATCGTCGCAATACAAAATAATCTAAAAATAACCCGCTCATTCAAGACTTGACTATGGACATCATGTTTGTCGGGTCCGTTAAATGATGCCGAATGCTACATACCCTATCCATCATTCTATTTGTTTGTTTTTAGGGTAGAATTTGTATGCCAAGATACCCCGGATAATAATTGATTAACTCAGGTAAATTCGGCAATAACAAAATCTCATTGTTTGTTTATTTACGCTTACTTTTTACATTTTTACACTTATTTGTTATGCGGGTCGAGCCCGATCCTTTATGATACGATTCACTGGGTCCAATGCCCATAACCTTCGATCACGGGGTCCAATGCCCCCATACACCGAGTGCGCATTTAATTTAATTTCCGGTTCTTTCCAAAATCATACGGTGAGCATGAGTGAAATAATGGCCGAACGCGAACCGACCGGGATTCAGTCATTGTTATTTATCATTTATTTGAGAGAACGATGTAAGGGTTTTATGATGCATATTTATTCATGTAATAATCCCGGTCGGAGAGTGGGCGGTTCAAGTGTCTATTCGAATTTACGGTGTCAAAACGCGTAAGATGAGCGGAACTTAATTAAGCGGTAATTAAATAAAAAATGGCAAGCCTAGACAAGCTAGAGTACCGATAGGGCATGCGAGATATAGGCTTGCATGTAACAGAACCCCCGAATTCGGAACCTCGGGTTTCGCAGACCATATGCCTTAGCAATTAGGTGTACCCCGTACCCCTAGACCCGGGCAACTCACCGGCCCTCGACCTTCGGGTCGTAAACAGGTAGTGGCGACTCCTTCTCACGTGCGTCCGTCGTACGTCCCCGGGAAGGTGGACACTCCCAAGCCGCGTTGCATTTAGGCGCGCGCATGCGTGCCCCGACGAGACGAAATTCGGGTGTGCACAACAGCAGCAGAACCTATTACATTCTTGAACTGAGAAACATGGAAGACAAGGTGGATTTGAGCTGTGTTAGACAGTTCCAGATTGTATGCCATTTTTTCAATCCTGTCCACTATCTTGTAGGGTCCATAGAACCTAGGAGAGAGCTTTTGGGAAGCTCGAGCTGCTCTTGATTCCTGCCTATAGAGTTGTAGCCTCAAATAAACCATATCCCCAATAATAAATTCCCTCTCGGTTCATTTCCTATCTACCTGCATTTTCAATCTATCCTTAGCCCTTTTCAATTGCTACTTAATCACCTATATCATGCCCTTTCTGTCCTTCATATAAGAATCCACAACAGCCACAGATGAATTACGAGGTAGGTAAGGCATATGCAAAGGCGGTTGAAATTCATAGAGTGCTTCAAAGGGTGATTGTTTGGTAGAAGAATGGTTAGTGTATTGTACTACTTCTCCACGAGAGACAGCCACTTAGCCCAAGAAGTAGGTTGGTCACCAGACATGCACCTCAAATAAGTCTCCAAGCACTTGTTCACTACCTCAGATTGACCATCGGTTTGTGGTTAGTAATCTGATGAGGCCAACAAGTAAACTCCCTGAAATTTGAGCAGATCTTCCCTGAAATTGCTGAGAAATACAAGGTCTATGTCACTTACAATCAATTCCGGCATTCCATGGAGCTTGAATGCATTATCCATAAAAGTTTGAGCCACCGAAGAAGCTATGTAAAGATGTGATAGAGTCATGAAATGGGCATACTTAGTACATCTATCAGAAACCACAAATATAACCTCTTTCCCCAAGGACTTGGGTAATCCCTTTATAAAATCCATGCTAATATTTGCGAAGATGGCCCTTGGCATGGGAAGTGGCTAAAGAAGGCTTGGATAGGCTAAGTGTTTAGCTTTGTTTTGTTGACACACTTGGCACTCCCTCACAAATTGTCTTACATGTCTCCATAAACCCTTATAGTACGGCAGGCTGGCAATTCTTTTTACTGTTGCCTGAGCTCTTAATTGTCCTCCTACTGGACTTGAATGATACTCAGAGATAATCTTTTGTTTGTATGCCATTTATCTAAAAAACAAAATCTTTTGTTGTAGAGAAACATCACTGCCCACCACCAATCTGCCCTTCTTCCTCATCTGGCCTTCTACCCACGTAAACTTTGGATGAGAATAATGTTCTTGCAGCTAGGGTCACAGCTCCAACTCTCCTGTATTCTATCAAAGAAGTTTGTGGAGACCATAGAGAGAGCCATGAGAGTGAGCTCTTGGTAGGACATTCGAGATAATACATTAGCAACTACATTTTCCTTTCCCTTCTTGTAGCTAATTTATAATCGTACCCCAGAAGCTTGGCCAGCCACGTGTGTTAGAGTGGAGTATTGAGTCTATGTTCCAACAGGTACTTGAGGCTTTGATGGTTTGTTTTTGTGATGAAATGTCTCCCACTAAGATAATGATTCCACTTCCTTACTGCATATAATATGGCAAACAACTCCCTTTCATAAACTGACAAAGCTTGATGTTTGGGGGGCAGTACCTTATTGATATAGGCCATAGGATGTCCTGCCTGCATCAGCACTGCCCCAATACCTATCCCTGAAGCATCTGTCTCCACCACAAACGCTTTTGAGAAATCAGGAAGGAAAGGCCAATGCTGGAGTAGAAACCATGGCTCTCTTAGTGTATTGAAAGCCCCCTCTGCTGACTTAGACCATTGGAAGACATCCTTCTTAAGGAGGTTATTCAGAGATTTCCTAATGCTACCATAACTCCACACAAATCTTTTGTAGTAACTTGCAAGGCCAAGGAATCCCCTTAATTGTTTCACAGTCTGGGGGGTAGGCCAATTGTGTACTGCTTTGAGTTTCTTTGGGTTTGTAGAAACACCTGCAGCATATACAAAATGAACCAAGTATTCCATTTCCTGTCCCCCAAAACTACATTTGCTTTGTTTCGCATACAGAGAGTGTTCTCTAAGTGTTTTGAAGACCACCATTAAATGATTCAAATGATGGTGCCAACCATCACTGTAGATCAGAATATCATCAAAAAAGACTAAAAAAACATTTTGAGATATTGTCGAAAGACCTCATTCATTAGCCCTTGAAAGGTGGATGGGGCATTAGTGAGTCCAAAAGGCATCACTAGGAACTCATAATGGCCCTCATGAGTCTTAAAGGTTGTCTTGTGCACATCCGGGCCAAACATTCTTATTTGGTGGCACTCTGACCTCAAATCTATCTTGGAGAAGATTGAGGATCCATGAAGTTCATCCAATAGTTCTTCTACCAAAGGAATTGGAAACTTATCCTTGAGGGTTAAATTATTTAGCCATTTGTAATCAACACAAATCCACCACAAATAGTCCTTCTTTTTAACCAATACTACAGGTAAAGAGAAGGGGTTGTGACTAGGTTGAATGATACCTGCATCTCTCATTTCTCTGGTCATCTTTTCAATAACGTCCTTCTGCAACATATGAATCCTATAAGGCCTCATATTGACAGGTCGAGTTCCCTCCTTGAGTGGGATCTGTGGTCTTATGCTCTCTGTAGAGGTAGTCCGTAGAGTCTTCAAAGATGTCCTCAAACTCCTTTAGGAGGAGGTCAAGTTCTGGTGATACTAGTTGCGGCTCCTTGCTGTTAACCTTCTGTTCTGCTGGATTCTGCAACTGCATACCATAAAATTGCACCAAAGCCAATCGACTTCTTTTCCTCAGTAATTTATCCATCCAATTCTCCCTTATAGACTTCCACTCTTGTGCATCACCCCCTTTCAGCATACTCTCCTTCCCATCCACACTGAATCTCATATGCAACTCTTTAAAGTTCTAGAGAATATCTCCCAGAGTCAACAGCCATTGCACTCCCAGTACTATGTCATAGTTATCCAAGATTAACAAGAACACATCAACCACATATTGTTTGCCCTGCATCCTCCAAGTAAACTTCTCACACAATTTATCACATACCAGCTCTCTGCCATTGGCCACTGCCACCTTGACAGCAGGGACACTGACTGTTGGGCATCTTAACTTCTTACCGGTGCCATAATTCAAGAATTTATGGGTGCTTCCTGAGTCAACCAATATGTGAAGCAGCTTCCTACCTACTGTTCCCACCACTCTCATGGTTTGATAATTGAGAGTGCCAGTGAGGGCATGTAGAGAGATTAGTGCCAACACCTCTTCCTCTTCTGTCACTTCCTCTTATCCCACGTCTTCCTCTTCTTCCCATGGTTCCGCTTCCAGAACAGATGCTTGCCTTTTGGGACACTTATGCCCTAGTGCAAACTTCTCATCACACCGGAAACACAATTTCGTAGCCCTCCTTTCTTCCATTTCCTTATGGAAAAGTGTTTTATAGGGTCGATTGTGTTGCCGGCAAGACATTTTTTGAGGTGGAATGGAAGGTAGAGGCAGTAAGCCTTAGGTGGAGTTCTTGTTGAGAAAAGTAGGGGTGTTTTTGGCAGGTATAGGTGTCACTGTCTTGGTGGGAAGGGAAGAGCTCGTGGTAATGGTGGTATTAAAGTGTTGAGAGAAAAGGTTATGGAGTTTTGGAGCTGCTGACCCAGGCTTGTTCATAGCAGTATTAGTGGATTCTTGTAACTTAGCTAGAGAGTAAGCTTGAGGTAATGTCGTAGGGTAGAACATCCTCATAGGTAATTGGACCTCAAACTTCAAACGTCCTAGAAAATGACTCAGAGCATCAACTTCCTTAATGGAAACCTTATTCAGCAATGCATCAAACTCATCCATATACTCCTGCAAATCCCCAATTTGTCTTAAATTCTTCAAATCAGCCATTGGATCTTCAAAACCCATATCCCCAAATCTCGCTTACACAGCAGTCACATACTCCTTCCAAGTCACTGTTTTACTTTCAGTGATCAAAGCCCTCATATATGATTGGTGCCACTATAATGCTTTCCCTTTTATGTGAATGGCTATCAATTTCAACTTAAAATCATCAGGGGTTCGGTCTACCTCAAAAAACTGCTCACATCGATACAACCAATCCTTCACTGCATCCCCATTAAACCTGGGAAATTCTAACTTCCCAATCCGAGTAGTCGCAGAATAGTATCTCAACTCCATCCTTGATGACGAATAAGAGTGCAATTCAGGTTTAGCTGGTTGCAGAAAACTCATAAAAACGTGTCTGTTATAGGGTGATGACACTGATCAAATCTGCGAGTTGATTAAAATCATACTATCGGTGTGGGTCTTGAGCTTGTTCATGGCATTGTCATGCTCCTCCACCATGATTGCAAGCTTTCCTACATCTTGCAAACGAGTTCCAGTAGCCATGGTGCCAGGAAGGGGGCTCTAATACCAGTCGTAATGGACTGAACTGAATCGATGGAAAATAGAGAGTAGAACAGATAGAGCAAACTAATGGAATAGTAAAGCAGAGATAGGAGATGAGAGGAGAAGGAAACTTAGAGAAGAAGATGGACTCAGATAGGAGTATAGTGGATGTTATTTTTCATAGCATGAAGAGAGCATTACATCGTAGCTCCTATTTATGGGATCTGCTGCCCAACTCCTGACAGAATCCCTTTAACAAACTAACTTAGACTATTTAGGAATAGTCCCCTTTCTTACAACGTTTTCCATCCTCAGCCCTTTCTTTTTATTTATTACTATTTGGTCCCCCATAAGATTTGTTACGTGACACAATATACATTTTCTTAAACTGATATAATTATCATCTAATCTGATATATAATTGCCATTCGCAGAAGCTTAACAGAATAATAATCTGATCTGATTCGAATGAAGAGAAATGTTATTTGAGATTCTTTTCTCATATTTATTCATTTATTTATTTTTATCTATATATATATATATATATGTATGTGTGTGTGTATACAGTCAAAGTTCTAGAATTAAACCAAGTGCTGGTTTCGCTATAACTCTCCATGGATGCTTCCAATGAAAAGAACGCTATGGACTCGTGCAAGGCTCGGAAGAACTCGTCCGAAGCTAAGCTGCAGATGAACACACCAAATGTGCCAGAGCATCGCTCCAGGAACAAACAAACGACGAACTTGGTATCAACCCCAGCGGTAGGACTGATGATGGAGGAAAAGGTCGAGGTAATTCTCGTAACTTGCCCGAATATATTGGACTTGGTAGTTATATATGGAATCAAGCATCTATTAGTTTGCGGTTAACTTCCGGAAAATCGGCGAGCCCTAGGTCCTCACTGTGGAACGCATTGAAGCTGCATTGTCTGAGCTTGTGAACCATGGACCACACCGAGACGTTCATGTGCAATTCCACAACACAAGTTCCAGTGGAACTTAACACATTGTATCTTTCATATTGCTTGTAAACTTATTAATGACATCTATCAAGTCGTTGTTGTTCTCTCATTTTTGAACGATTCGGTTTTGGGAGTTTCAAGGGTTGACTTGTTGAAACTTAGAATAGACTCGCTTCAGAGATACTGCAAACACTATAACCTTGTGAAAATATCTCTTCCAAGCTCCTTACAGTCATTTCGATTGTTGAGGTCATGAAAAATCGGATCTCAATCACGTGCAAACCACGAGACTCGAGCTTCTACGAACACCACACGAACAACTTGCAAAAGGGGAGATCAAGAGGGAATCTCGATTTTCTTCTTAGATGCTTAAATGAGAGTGTACGAGAAAGAATAGAGAATTAAACTTAGAGTTTAAGAGTAGCTGAAGTGCTATTTATAGAGATGTATGAAATATTAATATCGAGATATTGTAAAATGTATCAAATATTCAATTGCATAAGCAAGTAGATATACTTGCCAAATATAAAGTTAGAGATAGGATAATATCTCATAAATATATTGATAGAATATTCTGCAGATATATCAAGCATATCGATAGATGTACAAGAGATATAAGTAGAGAAATATCCTTAATAGGATTTAATTATCAATTTGGGTGTATCAAAGTGGGTCCATAATAATAAGTCAAATCATACGGGTCGGGTCAATCTTTTAATCCCTAACATAGCCCCCCACTCTTGTGAGCTCGAGAGGTCTTGGGAAGTGGATCAATCCATAACTGTCATTATGGCATCGTAAGCAATGTCTTGGCGCAAAAGTAGATTTTGTATCACCCGTTCAATCTGTGAAAAGAAAACCCGCCCTTGGTTATCGGATGTTATCGCTTCCACAAATGAAAGCCTCGCTCTTGGTATCGAGCATTGTTACTTCAGCGAAGAAAGGCTCCGCTCTTGGTTATCGAGCGTTTTTGCTTCCGAGGGAAGACTCCGCTCTTGGTTATCGGGCGTTGTTGTTCCCTTGGTTATCAGACTCATTTCAATTTAGCCTTTGGTTACCAGGCGTCGCTCCATCCTTGGTTATCGGATGTTATTCATCCCTTGGTTATTGGGATATAGTCCTTGGTTATCAAATTCAATCTAGATACTTGGTTATCGGGTTTGGACCTTGGTTATCGGGCACGATGGAGACCCTTAGTTATCAAGTTTCCCTTGGTTATTGAGCATAATCATTATCAGAAGCGTAACACCCCAACGAAAGGAGATGTTCAAATGCGTCGCTTTTCTGTCAATAAAAGGTTAGCAAAGCACAATGACAATTTCATAAACCAAATATATATTATCAATCAAAATGTCATAAAAAACATTCATTCCAAATTATCCGTAACAACCAAAAGGGAGAAAAGACAATAAACTGTGATAATAACTTAATGGCTTTAATTAATCACTCCTTGCAAAGTATCTTCGCGCACGTCCCTCCAGTGCGATCATGAAGGGGTCCTTTACTTTGGACAAAGGACTTGAGGTGTCTCTACTGAATCAACTTCTCAATTTCAAATTTAAGCGCATGACAACGCTCAATGTCATGTCCACATGCCTTGTGAAAGCTGCAATATTGATCTAAATTTTTACCCAAAGACTTATCTTTTTTCAACAAAGGGGGCTTCGCTAGATCAAGTTACTCCATCACTTGGAGGATAACCACCTTAGGTGCATTGAGGAGTGTTAGTGTCTCAAATTGGAAGAGTGGTCGCTTTCACTTGACATAATGTCATGAGATTCCTTTTGTTTTTCACACATGTGCTCCTTCTTCTTCCATGTCAAGATGGACTCCTCGACGGTCATAAACTTTCATGCATGAGCAGAGATGTCAATGAAGCTGCTTGGTGGTGTGATGACTAAGCTCTTTGAGAGGTTCTCATTCCTCAAGCCCCTTTGGAACGCAGCCATTGCCTCACATTGCTTCAATCCTTCCACCTTAGTCGAAGCCTTGAAAAATCGATCATACTAGTCGCGAAGTGATTCCTTTTCCTTTTGCTCCATAGAAAACAACTCAAAAATGCTCCCCTTTGCCTATCTCATGCTCGCGTACCTTTGCAAGAATGACTCCTTCAGCTGCTTGAAATTTGTTATAGAGCTAGGTTGCAAAGAGTGGAACCAATTTGTCAAGATTGCAGTAAGAGTTCTTAGGAACATAAGGCATTCCACTCGTTCTAACGCTCCCCTTCCCAAGAGCGAAGCTGTATGGTAGCAACATGGTTCACCGGGTCTATCTTCCTATCATACAAAGTAATTTGAAGAGGAGTGAACTTGTGGGGCACTTTAGTGTGAAGAATCTCCTTGCAGAGGGGCGACTCAATATCCTATTGCCTGCAACGCCCCGATTACCTTTTCTGCCACCAAATGCTAGATACCCTTCAGAGAAATTTGTAGCCGGTTCAGGAAGAATTGTTATAAGCAAACGCATGTCACCATGCAGCTCTCAAAGTCCCCTTAGCAAGGAGATTTAGGTCGATGCTTGCAGGAGACAATATCATCTTCGACTCGATTCATCACCACACGATCTTCCAAGTTAACCTAGCGGATGTGAGAGGGCGTGATGATTGCCTCTATCGTTGCTTGAACATTGGGTGCTAGCTAATCAAGTTGAACCACGTTTGAGTTGTGTTATGGCAGTGGCGAATTTAGACGAGTCGACTGCACCTGGTTGTTTGTTGCTATCTATTGCGAAGGGTCAGGATCCCCCTGAGACTTGTCATTCCTAGCTTGGGAGTTTGCTATACTTTTGGTCGGATCCATAAACTTCTCGGTGGTGTGAAAACAACCGATGCATATGACTTTTCGTGATGTTTCTCACAGACGGTGCCAATGTTGAGGTCGTGAAAAATCGGGTCTTGATCACATGCAAACCACGAGTCTCGAGCTTCCACAAACACCACATGAACAACTTGCACTAGGGAGATCGAGAGGGAATCTCAATTGCCCTCTTTGATGCTTAAATGTGAGTGTGTACGAGAAAGAATAGAGAATTGAACTTAGGGTGTAAGAGTACCTAGAGGGATATTTATAGAGATGTACGGAATATCCGTATCGAGATATTGTAATATGTATCAAATATTCAATTGCATACAAGTAGATATACTTGGCAAATATAAAGTTAGAAATAGTATAATATCTCATAAAAATATTGATAGAACATTCTAGAGATTTAATTAATAGGATTTAATTACCAATTTGGGCGCATCAAGGTGGACCCATAAATAATAAGTCAAACTGGATGGGTCAAGTCAATTTCCGATCCCTAAGACCAATCAATGTTTGACTATAAGCATCAAATACAATTGCTCATGTGTGTTGATCATGAGTCGTAGTATTGGCCGATGGCCATGAATCTTAACCTTTCAAGGGAGGAGATGCTCAGTGCCGTGCAACACCACTTCTCATCAGATCAGGTTCGTGTCTACTTACTCAACTTCGTGTATATATTGATCGAAACTTCAGAGAAAGTAAATTTTGGCCTACAACATCCAACCTTACCTGATTATATATTTATATAATTTCAACTAAGGTTGAGCGAGGAGCAAGTGATCATGAACTTTGTTCGGGCAGCCAAAATTATTGAAATCCGGCTGACAGATGTGGTTCTTGGTTTTTTCTACTGCATGGTCTCGACTGTTGTAAGAGAGAATAATGGTTTTCTATGGTACCCATTTTCGATCACTCGCCGCTTTTAAGCTTTATTAGTTGTTCGAACTTCCATTGCCTAGTTCTCTCAATTTGATCAGGAAAAAACTTAGTTTGGTATATATACAATGATAGAAAGTTCTTCCTGCGATCATGTTCTTTTCCTTCTCTTTCAAAAGATTATGATTCATGCGGTCATCCCAAAATTTCAACACTTTTCCTGTTGTTATAAACTCCTCTCACTTACCTCGTCATGCCCCAATGGCATACACAAAATTTCATTGTTGACATGCTGGATGAATCTTTTCCTATCTAGTCTCTCTGTCTTGATCCTATCTCTCTCCAGGATTTCTGTATTGAGTTATGGAGCCTAAAGTACTGTGATTCCGAATCATTGTTCTGTTTTTCAGTTCGGCCCATTGGTGATGTAATTAGGGTTTGTTCCCTTTATAAATAGCAGCTCATATCTCTTATAACCCTAACTAAAAAAAAATAGTAAAATACCTGGCTTGGCGGCGCCCCTAGACATAGTCAGAATTTATTCTCTGACGAAGTGGGTAATCAATTTCGTGTGTCCTTTTTGCTTTTCGTTCATATTTTCTTCTTCTACTATCGTATATTTTCCGTAACAATTAGTATCAGAGCACGAGTTTGAATCTGGAGCAATCTACCTGGACGAAGGAATTGGTGATCGAAAAGTTCGATGATCGGATTACGGGTTTGAGATCCAAATTGAAGATTATCTTACGGTAAATTGGTGATGAGGATAGCCGATCGGATGATGATCGGATGCGTTATTTTGGAGGATCCATTATTGAGATTATCTTTACGGATAAGATTTGTGGCAACCAGATATTAGATCGGATGACGTCGTCTGGATGACGTGGATAGATTTCATCAGTGTAGGACGTGTGATTCGTTTGTCCGGAGCATGGCGTTTCATACAGCGAAGGAGAAAAACCACAAGGTATACTACAGGTTTTAGCCGATATGTACGAAAAGCCATCAGCGGTGAACAAGGTTCATCTAATGCGGCGGCTGTTTTAACCTAAAGATGTCGGAGTATTGTTTTTGCCGAACATCTAAATGAGTTCAATTTAATAACTCTCAATTGACCTCAGTCGATATTGATTTTGATGACGAAGTAAGAGCCCTAATTTTATTGTCGTCTCTACCAAAAATTTGGAGCGAAACGGTCACAGTTGTCAGTGCTTCAGTGGGGGAGGAGAAATTAAAGTCTGATAGTTTGTGAAGAAATTCGCAAAAAAGAATAAGGAAAAACTTCAAGATCAGCTTTGAGTACAAAAAATAGAGGCAGATCAGAATCAAGGAATTCGCATCGAGGCAGATCGAAATCAAGAAATAAATATAAGTTAGGAAAAGACAAAAGTTCAATTGAGTGTTGGAATTGTAAGAAACGTGATCATTACTCGAATCAGTGTAAGGCACCGAGAAAGGAAAGGAAAGACGACAACTCATCAAACGTGGCAACAGAGGAGATTAGTGATGCATTGATCTTGCGTGTCAGCAATCCGTTAGAATCATGTGTTTTGGATTCTAGAGCATCGTTTCATTCCTGCCCTAATGCCGATATAATGGAGAATTATACTTTTGGTAATTTTGGTAAGGTTATCTTGCTGATGATGAGCCTTTGGAGATTGCAAGGAAGGGAGATGTTCGGATTAAAACAACCGAATGGACTCGTATGGCAGTTGCGCGGTGTGAGGCACATTTCTGGTTTGAAGAGGAATCTGATTTCTGTAGGGCAGTTGGATGACGAAGTTATGAACTGTACTTTGGCTCTAGTTCTTGGAAAATAATCAAAGGGGCCATGGTGGTGGCTCGAGGTAAGAAGGAGGGTACACTGTACATGACCGTGAACACCATGATAGCATTGCACTCGCCAGTGCAACAACAATGCATATTTGTGGCATTGCAGGCTTGGCCACATGAGTCAGAAGGGATAAAACAGTTATGTTCAAAGGGAAAACTACCAGGTCTAAAAATAGGTGAGCTTGGATTATGCGAGAATGGTGTATTCGAGAAGCAGAAAAGAGTTAGTTTTTCGAAGGCTGGTAGAACTTTAAATGAGTAGAAGTTAGAGCTGGTACATAGTGACTTATGAGGACCAGCACTGGTCACATCTCTTGGTGGCGCATCATATTACATGACCTTCATTGATGACTCCACGAGGAAGGTATGGGTTTATTTTCTTAAACGTAAATCTGACGCTTTTGATGCTTTCAGAAAGTGGAAAGCTTTGGTAGAAAATGAAACAGGCCTGAAGGTGAAATTTTTGAGATCTGATAATGGTGGAGAATATGAGCTCGATGAGTTCAAAGAGTATTGTGTTGTGAATGGCATTCGCATGGAGAAAACTGTTAGAGGGACCCCTCAGCAGAACGGGGTTGCAGAACGAATGAACAAAACCTTGAATGAACGTGCTAGGTGCATGCGATTGAAGTGTGGGTTACCGAAGACATTTTGGGCAGATGCAATTAACACTGTTGCTTTCTTAATTAATAGAGGACCATCAGTTCCTTTGGATAACGGCATACCAGAGGAGGCTTGGAGTGGTAAAGAGGTAAACCTGTCATTTCTTAAAGTATTTGGTTGTGTTTCGTATGTTCATGTTGATGCTACTGCTAGAAGTAAACTGGATGCAAAATCTGTGAAATGTACTTTTATTGGATATGGCGGTGATGAATTTGGTTATAGATTTTGGGATGATCAGAATCGAAAAATAATTCGAAGTCGAGATGTCATATTTATTGACCATGTTTTGTACAAAGACAGGTCGGGTGCACCAGACATTGACAGTGCAGGTACTCAAGTTAAAAGCCCTCAGTTTGTTGAATTGGATATTTCAAACTCACGTGTTAGCAAAATTCAAATGATGACCAGGAGGTCGTTGAGGCAGAACCAAGTACGCCAGTAGTTCCAGTGAGGAGATAAAAAAGACAACATCACGCACCAGAAAGGTACTCGCCCTCTTTACATTATCTTTTGTTGACTGATAGTGGTGAGCCAGAATGCTATGTTTAGGCTATGCAGAGTGAGCACTTGAGCAAGTGGGAGCTTGCAATGGAAGATGAAATGAATTCTTAAATGTCCAATAGCACTTGGGAATTAGTTGAGCTTCCAAAGGGTAAGAAAGCATTGCATAACAAGTGGGTTTACAGAATTAAAGAAGAGGCAGATGGAAGCAAGCGTTACAAGGCAAGGTTGGTTGTGAAGGGTTTTCAGCAAAAACAAGGTATTGATTATACAGATATATTCTCTCTTGTTGTGAAGCTAACTACTATTAGATTAGTTTTGAGCATAGTTGATACAAAGAATTTATTGTTAGAGCAGATGGAACCTTTCTTCATGGTGGTCTTAACGAAGACCATATTTATGAAGCAACCAGAATGATACTTGTCCAAAGGTAGCAGTGAGCTTGTGTGTAAGCTACAAAAAAGTTTGTATGGTTTGAAACAAGCCCCGAGACAGTGGTATATGAAGTTTGATGGGTTCATACAAGAGATCGAGTTCGTCAGATGCAATGCTGATCATTGTTGTTACTTCAAGAGGTTTGACAATAGCTTTATTATTTTGCTATTATATGTTGATGATATGTTTGATAGCAGGCTCTTGTGCTCAAGAGGTGTATAAGTTGAAGAAGCAATTGTCCAAACAATTTGAAATGAAGGATCTTGGAGAGGCTAAACAGATCCTAGGTATGAGGATTAATAGAGATAAAGTGGTAGGAAAGCCGTTCTTTTCACAGGCTGAATACATTGAAAAAGTTTTGAAGAGATTTCGTATGGGTAAAGCAAAGCCAGTGAGTACTCCTATGGGCAGCCATTTTAAGCTATCAAAAAGGGATTCACCTAAAAGTGATTCAGAGCGTACTCATATGGAGAAAACTCCCTATACTTCAGCAGTTGGAAGTATTATGTATGCTTTGTTGTGTACTAACCAGATATTGCGTATACAGTGGGAGTTGTGAGCAGATATATGAGTAATCCGAGTAAGCAGCATTGAAGCAGTAAAGTGGATCTTTAGATACTTGCGAGGTACCACAGAGAGGGCTCTATGTTTCGAAGGCAAGAACATGGTTTTGAATGGTTATGTTGATGCTGATTTGGCAAGTGATCTTGATGAAAGGAATAGTACAACCGGGTACGTGTTTACTTAGTGGTACATCGTTTCTTGGGGCTTCTAAGTTGCAGAAGACAGTGGCTTTGTCTACTAGAAAAGCGGAGTATATAGCAATGACAGAGGCTAGTAAAGAAATAGATATGGCTGCAAAATTTATTGTGTGAACTGAGGAAAGAGCAGAAGAACAGTATTCTTTACAGTGATAGTCAGAGCGCTATTTTCTTAGCTAAGAATCCAGCTTTCATTCGAGAACGAAGCACATTGAGTTGAAGTATCATTACATTCGACATCTCTTGGAAAAGATGGCTTTGCAACTAATGAAGATTCGTGGAAGCGAGAATCCTGCTGACATGTTAACTAAGGCTGTGACCTTAAAGAAATTGAAGCTATGCATGGCTTCAACTGGCCTTGGAGCTTGAGGAGTTCGAGGATTGGCGCCGCCGTCATTTATGGGTTATTTGTTAATTGTGAAGATGAAGAGATAATTATATTCGTGTTCAGTCTCTAAGTGGGAGATTGTTGAGTTATGGAGCCGAAGTACTGTGATTCAGTCTCCGTGTTTTGTTTTGGTTTTTCAATTCGGCCCATTGGTGATGTAATTAGGGTTTAT